>NC_086244.1:717500-930000 GCF_036321145.2 Pelmatolapia mariae | reverse complement strand
AGGACACTGCCCAGTGTCTTCATGCAACACTTGAATAACACAAGTTTGTGCAGCTCAGTTTGTTTTGCAGGACATTTATCAAAAGGCGTCATGTGATTCTACGTCACATGTCAGCTTTGCGTTTGCTTCCTTTTCTGATCTGTCTCCATCTCTGAGCTCTCAGTCAGATACAGCAGCTGGAGCTTTAGCTGCACACACACAGTTTGTGTGTTTGCTGATGTTGGTCGAGCTGATAGAATCGCTGAGCGCTCTCTGCAGAGTAAACACAGCTGAATGTAAAGTAACAGCTCTGATTTTAAAATCTACAAACTTCAGAGATTTGTGTACAAATGTTAGCGTGCGCCGTAGCCACACAGCGACAGGAACGATCCGCCGTCCACAGCTTCAGGTTAAGATCATCTGTGCAGATAAAGTGTCTGGAAGTTCAGATTGTGTAAGAGCTCAGTGTAAAGGACCCGGAGTGGGCCAAACCGGAGCCGGCGGGTTTAAAAATAAACATCCAGTCCAGAGTCCTCCAACAGCAAATATTTTCTGTAACCAAAAAAAGGAACTTATCTAAAACCAACAGGTCGACTTTCCGCTGAACACCACGAGGACGCAAACACGCCGGCCTCCGGTCTACGACTCTGACCTCAGCTTATCAGGAAAACACACCTGCCAAAGTAATCACATTACACTGAATGACCTCCGAAGGTTTCCAGGCAGATGTATTTCAACAAGGTCGAAGCACCGAGTACACACGAATACCAGGAACACAAACACGGCGAAGACGTCCCCCTCCGAGCTCCTACGCCTACGCCCAGGTGAAAGGTCACACTGACTCAGGCATCAGCGTTTCCTGAGGGGGGGGCTCTTCTCTGCTGTCCACCTATAGCAGCAATAGCTGCTCGCGCTAACAGCCTTTTAAGCTGGCTCAAAGCGTGTCCCGATTCCAGAGAGGCTGAGCTCGTTTCCACAGATGCTCCGTCCTCCTCCTCAAGCTGCTGACATCACGCTGATGCCACCTTTGACCCCAGAGGTCTTTGCAAACCAAACATTTACAAAGGTCAAACATTAACGCTGAACTTTTCTGATCATCAGAAAAACTGAAGTTATGAATTTTTCCAGCTGACTCAGTAACTGAGGCCCGCACTGAGCTTCCTGTTTCTCTCCCACGTCTGTATGATGTCACTTTCAGGCTCTCAGTTGCTGCTGAACAGAAACACCAAAGACAGATGTTTGGTTGAATACTGGTGTGACGCGCCTCTGACTGGTCTTTGGTTTGCTGTAAGTCAAGTTTTTCTCACAGTCCTGCCTCCAGTTTCCGTGGCGTCGACCTCTGCGGGGCTGTGGGGCAGCTGGCTGCATGTGAGCAGAGTCATCCTGTAAGCCTGTGCTGGATATTAAATTCAGGGTTCAGCTTAATATTTGTGCCCCCGGGGGCACTTTCCATAACCCCTCATACATTTGAACTATGAGCATCTCGTCTCATGTCAGCACAGAAGCTTCAAAGAGCTTAAAACATTTCGGTATGAGCGTTTATCACCGACATAAGCAGACGTCATGGAAACAGCTTCTTTCTCGTGAGTAATGAGTCGGACCCAAACTCCTGCATCTTCCCGTTAAGATGCTACATTAAACCAACACGTGGACGTCAGCGCTGCTCCTATTTCCTGCAGGCTCAGCTCCTCAGAGTTTATTGATCACTGTTTAAACGCTGTGAGCCGGCTGGCAGCCTCCCCCCTCCGTCACTGCTTTTAAAGTCGAGGTGCCGATGGAAACGGGCCTCCAGGATTCCTCCCTGAGGAGTTGATGCTCGGGGAGTCTGGGTGCTCCAATAAATCACTTTTCTATTCTGGTTCGTTGCTTTTATTCATTTCTTCTACTTCCTTTGACTTCATCCTGTTTCTGTTCCTGCCTCTGTTACACCTTTCAAACTGGATCTGACCTTTGACCTCCATCTGTCTGTCTGCAGATTGTGGACCCTGTAGGTCAGCAAACCCACCCTGAACCACCATGACCAGCGTCAACTCTCCAGCCTGCCTGCTCGCCCGAAACCACTTCTACCGAAGTATGAACACACACACACACACACACACACACGCACACACACACGCACGCACACACACACGCACACACGCACACGCACACACACACACACGCACGCACGCACACACACGCGCGCGCGCGCACACACACACACACACACACATAAGCTTTATTTTTAAACTTGTGAGTCATTGTGATGGTAAATCTTTGATGTGGCACAAAGGTGTGTTGGCGTGCTGGCGTGCTGGCGTGCATGCGTCCTGGTCGTGCTCGGGGTAAAGATAACTGCAAACAAACATCTTCTGGAAAGTGAGCACCATGTTCTGAATCTTTGACCTTTGACCCCACTGGACAAACTCCTGCATGTAAAACAAACATTTGTCTTCATTCAGTTTTCTGCACCAGTTCATCCTGTTATACAAGGACAAACCAACAGCAATGACGGCTCTTCTGATTGGCTGCCTCTCTCGAGCTGCAGGTGTGATGAAGTGTTCAGAGCCGCCTGAGCTCATCATCAGAAACTTTGTGTTTAACGTGAGACAGGAAATGAGCAAAGCAGAAGAAGAGCAGGTGCGCATCAACATTCACTCAGTCATGTGTCACGGGTTAAAAAACAAGCCAGTCGAGGGTAACGAGGGTAACGTACCTCTGAGGCAGCAGAGCGGACGCTTTAGGAAAAGCTCCTCTGCAGCAGTGTGTTTGGATCAGTGAGCAAAGAGAAAACATCCACACTGAGCATGCTCAGCCGCTTCGACGCCACACGAGTCAGAGCGTCAAAAGGAGAGCTAGACTTCATTAAAAGAGCTCATTCTCGAGTTGTTGCGGGTCCACGTTGTTCGCCTGGGTCACGGGGTGACGATGCCAGCCGTCAGCCGTTTATGGCTGAGGGTGAAAATGACGGACTCGTCCACCGACACCAAACTAATGTCAGAACAGCCGGTCGGTTCTGTCGTACGTTTTCTCCCGTCTGTCTGCTCTCCTCAGGTCTACCGCCGAGTCCAGAACCCACCAAGCCCGCACGCGGCTGTCAGGACAAGCAGAGACTGCCCACGCTTTGGGTTACCGTGGAAACAGCTCCAGGTAAACCTTCAGTGAACACGCCTGAAACTCTGATCCTCCAACGCCACACCAGAAAACAGAGCTACAGGTTGTAGAAACCCAGTTTTTAATGTATTCACCTGTTAAGCACAGAGGGCGGAGCAGAGCAGGTGTTGCACTAAAACCTGTTTAAATGCTTTAATGCCCCCCCTCGTTTCTCTCCTCTCAGGACTGCCGGGTCTTGTGGGAACCAAAGGATTATGGGTCAGCATCGTCCTCAGCTCTTCTTCCTCCTCCTCCTCCAAACCAAGCAACCCCGCCGACCAGAGAGCCAAGTAGATGAAACAAGCGCACCTCACCCTGCAGGTCGTTCCTGTGAACGCCCACTCTTAAGAACAGGGCGGCGATCCCCCGGGGACAAGCTCCTCCCCCGAGCTCACCGTAGCAGGAAACGAACCACAGAGTGACCCTCCAGAACCAGGAGCAGGGCGTGGCTAAAAGATGGGCGTGGTCTGAAAAATGGCTCCAGTTCCTCAAACCAAAGAGTGAACTCGTTCCTGATTGGTTTATGGTTTTGTCGCTGTTTACAGGTCTCAGTGAATAAAATGTGAAATTGGTGAAGTGATGGTGATGTGAGAGCAGGGCGCCCGGATGAAGAGCCCCACACGGCCACAGAAGCTCGTCTCACTTCCTGTTTTAGTTCCTGTGATATTTGAGGCCACGTGCAAACTGTGACGAGGGCTTTAATCTACACGTTCTGACTGCATGTGTGACGATTATCACACTAATTTCACACGCGTGATTCTGCAGGTAGTTATAGATGCAGTGACAGGTGTCTACAGGTATGCACAGACAGGTAGACATTTCCCCGTTGCATCGGGTTGACGCTGATATTTCATCAGGTATTCGGCCTCCGGTGTGAGCTTTACGTCTCAGTCTGCTCCAACAATGAAATCAAATAAAGTGCAACAGCTGAGCATGCTTTCATTCAGCAGAGCTGCTGGAAGCTCCAAAGAACTTAGTCTCAGACTGTAGCACGACCTGAAACCAGGTGTGCCGCACCTCTGTGTTACCTCGGCGTCGCTCATTAGTGCAGAGACCAGGGGCGGATCGACAGAGATCTTCTTCGGGTGGCATGGAAATAAAAAGCCACACATGCAGGTGTTACATGTGGTTAAAAATGCAGTAAGTATGCACATGTTTCTGTAACTGAATTATTTTCTGTAGCCCACATAATGAAACATCTGACTTACATAACACATGTGAGTTTGGATGTACTGTGTAGCCTGTATAAATAAATATGCTCCCAATAACGCTACACAACATGGGGCGGTTCATTCACAAACACCAGTCAAACTGAAGTTTCACACTTTGTTAGAAAAAATCTAATTGTTGCTTAAATTTACACAAAATGTCAGAAATCTGCACCGTCATGAACAAAAATTTAAAGCTCGTTTTTCAGGATTTGTTGGGTTCACCCTCTGGGGAGCACGATGTAACCGGACACTTTGACATTTGCATTTCACCTTTTCCCATCCTCGCCGTGTTTGGTCTCGTTCTCTTCAGCTCAACCTCTCGTGTCTAAATTTACACTGATTGTTTCACTGACATGCTGTAGTAACACAACTAATCTGAACTCACACAAAAACATAAAATCCTCGTAGTAGTTATATTTGTTTACTGTAAAACGCCCAAACATGTTTACTGAATGATTTTCCTAACTTGAAATGCAAATATAAACTGAAAACTTGCACAAAGTTTGTAAACAATAAAGTTATAAACAACTATTTATCTAAAAACACAGCCAGTGGATTATTGTGCAACATTTAAAAATACTACTATAACTGAAACGACACAACAATCAGGTGTCACACAAATGATTTGTGCCAGTGAAAAAACTCAATTGTTGCCACAGCAGTGATACACCTGCAGCTGTTTTCACCTGGAGACAGTGTTTACACTGCAGTCTGTGAGAGTCACTAGTGCCCTCACTGACACACAACACACAACAACAACTACACAACACTCTAAGGCTCCGTCCACACTAGCCCGGATAGTTCTGAAAACACCGTTTTCGTCAGAAAACGCTCCGCGTCCACACTATCCTTTTCAGTCGTTTTCACAGAGTTGTGCGTCCACATTGAAACGGCCAAAAACACTTACGTTCCAGTACTGCGCATGCGTGAAACACAAGAAGACTCGACCTGCCTCATTTCTGTCTGCCGCTTATTTACTTTCCGGCTCTTTGAAACGTCGCAGCAAAAAGTCGAGGAAAAGCAGCGAGTTTTTTAAACAGACTAACAATGAGGTGGAGTTGTTGCTGCGAGTAACACAAAAGTACAAAGTTGGAAAAGCGAGTGAGAATTAAAGAATTTGAAGAAAAGCTCTCTGGAGCACGTACAGACTGATATTAATCTTTAATAGGGCTGTCAAACAAAACAGCTGCTGTATAATGCCCTCCGCCATCTTTGTTTAATTGCTCACATGACTGCATCACATGACTAACGTGTCGACTTTTAGAAAGTCTCCGTTTTCGCTGTCCACACTGCCACGCGAAAGCACCGTTTTGAAATGTATGCGTACGCCGTCTCAGTGTGAACGGGAGGAAAACGCATTAGTGTGGATGCAGCCTCTCTACACACTCCACACTAAACCTGGCTCTCACTGTCGTCACTCCCAAAACTTTCCCCTCTTCCTAAACAACCAATCCCACTTGTTGCTGTTTTTTTTACATGGTACATTTTCCACCAATAGGAGAAGGGTGGCTTTTTTTCTTCTTTTACTGTTTTCGGGTTGTCCTTAGAAAATGCATTTTTAAACCGTTGCTTCTGCACTAAACGTGACGACAGTATTCAGAAAAAAGCTCTATCATAACTGTGGATTTAGCGGCCTGTCATTAAAAGTTTACTCAGCGTGGCTGCAGCTTGTTGCTATGTCAGCTTAAATCCGTCACATGATTTGGAGGTGTGGCACACAGAGGGTTAATAACACTCACCTTCATTATATTTGCAGCCACCTGTGTGGAATCTGACGTGCCCATAATGCTGATTCAGAACGTGCTCTGGCACAACCACAGGCATCGGTTGCTACTGACAACAAGACAAAAGGCCCGCTGTGGGCTGAACCATTTGTTAGTGGCGGAGGGGGGGACACTATGTAATATATTCAGTTTTAGCATTTATATTCACAGTCACTATACTGTAACTACGCTCAAAGTTTTAATGCTGTCCTATTTTAATAAACAACACTGTCATATGCAGAACTAGGGTGGCACATGCCACCCCTCTAGATCCGCCCCTGGCAGAGACAGCGCGAACGAAGCACGACCCAGACGCCACCTGAGGACACAAACTCAGATCTGATGATTGTTCACACCCTCAGACACCACGCCACACAGCAGGCTGAGCTATGCACATACGTGTGTGTGTGACTCTAACATGACAATAACAGCGGGACAAACTGACGGTCATTTAGAGCAGTTACGGGGTCACAGGTCAAAGACGGGGCTGATGAGCTGTTAGTCACATTACAGGAGTGCTGCAGGTGGAGACCACCACCTGTTCTCCCACTGACAGGTTGTGGCTCTTTGTTTACAGGGATTGATCAATGAAAAATATTCGTGGACCACTGTGATTTTTCCTCCCATGTTTGATAATAAAATGAATGAACGCTGCAGTCACTGATTCCTCTCACCTGGATCTAGAAAGGCGGAGCCACGGCCCGGGCAGCGGTGGAGGAGAACGGCTCCTCGAAGCACCCGGTGACCTGGAAAAAGTGCAGCATGGAGAACAAATGAGGCGCAGACTAAATCCTCGGTGCGGTGGAGCAGCACATTGTTTGTCTTTCCTGTGTTTCATAGAGACGCGCAGCGATGAGCAGCGCTCACACAAACCTATCACTGCGTCAGGGTTTCTGCAGCACCGCCGTCAGCCGCAGAGCTTTCTCCACGCAGCGGGACCGCTTCATCCTCACAGCCTAACCACAGACTGTAAATAAAAGATGGAGGCTATCACCGTGACAGCCAGCACTCGCTTCATCTGATCTGAAAACACCGAGGATGGATGGATCCATCCAGCAGGCCTCCTCATTACAAACCCGAGTCTGTGCCCGCTCTGGCCTTAGTCGAACTCATCACACGTAATGAAAACGTCATGTGACGCGCAGCGTTTCTGCTGCCTTCACACTCACACAGCCCAGGTAACAGATGAAAGCTGCTCATTCACCTGAGAACCAACACTGCTCCAGAGACTCACTTTACCTGCCGGTAGGAGGTTCAGAGACCTCACCTTGTCAGGTAAATCTGAGGCGTGACCAGCTGTTCATGCTAGTCGACCCGGGGTATTCATGGGGGTCAGGAAGCTGAAACCTCTGCGACCCCTCTAAATACTTGTGTTTGGAATCTGTACTTCGATTGGTGAAAGTTTAAGACATAAATACATAAAATTAATATTTCTCAATCAGTAAATCATTTTTAGACTAGCAGTTAATCACAAAAATAAGCTGGGCCTGTTTACGTGCTGAGCCTCCATCCTCTCACACGTCCCACAGTACGCTGAAGCTTCCAGCGTTTAAATAAAACGTAGCTGATGATGTCATAGTCTTCATCATTTATATGTGACTGAAGCTGCGTGACAAAGATGAGATCAGCCCACAGCACCGCTTTATGAACGATCAGTCAGCTGATCTCCACACTCGCACCTGATCAGTAATAATCCAGTTTAGCCTGCTAAAGTAATCTGAGTAATTCCTAATCTGCTTGGGGCTGGATTGTTTTGGACATTAGTGTTGATCAGAGCTTCAGTATTTCCACGTGTGACAGATTAGAGGCTCCTGATGATGTCACAGTAATAACGTACAGTGCTGCGGGCTTTCAGGTGACGTGTTATCGATCCTGAAGCAGTTTCTATGAAATCAGGGTTTGAGTTTATCGCCCTGAGGAGGAGCAGGAGGAGGCGTTTGCTCCGTCCTGTACTGAGGCCAATGAAGCGTCGCCTCCTCACCCTGATGTCACCTGGAGGCTGAACAAACACACAGAGCGTCGGGATGCACTCGACTTTATTTCGTTTGCAGTGACAAAGTGAGAAAGGTTAAGAAAAGCCTGTGGCAGCGCCACCTTCAGGCTGAATACAAACACACATTACAAATGTTAAAAACAAACAGAGCTTATCGGCTGCTTCTTTTTATTTTTTTTAACTTTATTTTTGGTCATTAATTTAAAAAGTGAGGTTACAGGAACAGAAGACGCAGCCACACTACGACACGTACAAAAGGAAAAAAGAAAAAGAAACTAAGGCTGTAAACGGGACTTCCTCCCGTCACCTAGCGTTGGCTGATGGTTCGATTCCCCCCAATCAGGTGTGGTGGCGTGGACCGAGAGAGACCGCGGGATCACGAGGAGGTGGGGCTTCCCGCGTCGCTGCTCTCGCTCGCCTGCCGCTGCATCACCATCTCCCGGGCGACGCAGGTGATCTGACCGTTCGTCACCACACCAGAGACCCCCGCCCTGCCAGAAAGAGAGCGGCGTTAACCAAGTCAGAGCATCGCTGCTAATAAAGTTTATTCTATGTGCATGTGTGTCTGTGCGTGTGTGCGTTCATACTTGTGCTGTGCCTCCTCAGTCAGTGGGGTCATCCCCGGCTGCTTCCCGAAGAAGAAGCTGGACCACCAGTGGCCGGAGTCCTGCTTGGGCAGTCCTGTAGACAGAGTCCAACATTCAGACACGACAGGAGCGTTTAACCGTGAAAGGACCGCCGTGTTTCCCGCCGTCACAGCGGCGACGTTAACCTCAGTCAGTCACAAGAAAAAGTCACGAACTTTCTGATTTCTGAACACAAACTTGAAAACTAATGAAATCAAATTGAGACTTTTCCCGTCATCTACAGAGGAAAGCGTGAGCAGTTCACACACCAGCCTGATGAGCTGATGGATCACATGATCAGTGACTGATCCATCCGCTCACACAAGTTCAAACATAAAAAAAAAACGCTGAAAGAGTTTCAAACTGGTCAGTTATTTTATAACGAAGACGTTTCTGTGGCGACAGGAAAAGAGGAGGAAATGACTGCATCAGACCTTCCTCCATAAATCTGACGGTGAGTCCGAGCATGGCCCTGAGCAGGTTTCTGAGACAGAGCTCTTATTCATGGAAAGAAAGCCGTCTCTCACACACACACACACACACACACACACACACACACACACACACACACACACACACACACACACACACACACACACACACACACACACACACACACACACACACCTGATTACACCCTCCCAGCTCTGTTCTTGAAAGTAGGTGAAAGGGGAAACTGGGTGTGTTCAGTTCACTCTGAGCACCCTGTGTCTGTGTGTGTGTCTGTGTGTCTCTCTGAGCGTGCCGCCTGGCGACATGCAGTGTGTTGTGGTGATGAAGAGCAGCACTCTCACATGAGCTGTAAATCAAACCGGATCAGACCGGTCTCTCAGCCCCACCATCTCCCAAACTGAGGCTGAGGGAGGAAGAACTGAGCATGCTCAGAGACAAACATCTGGATCTGCTTCAGCTCACGTGGGTGTCGCTTCAGGACACAAAGTTCATGCCAGAAGAGCCGCCGCTAAACTCACTCAGTGTGTGAGCGAGTGGGTGGAGCATCTCAGAAAGCCCCGACTGCTGCATTTTAAACCGCATGATGTCGGCACAAGAAACGCGACAGGATGCTCCCACACCACCCGACGCCCAACGATGCATCCAGCCCCGCCCTGTCCCACGACGCACTGTGCACTGACCTGGATGGTGAGGGATGACCTCGCCGCTGTACTCCGAACTGCCACACGAGCTGCTGCTGGACGTAGAGCCGATGCGCCCTGCGGGACACAAACCTCGGGTTAGTCTCCACCTCACGCCTCGCTGACTGTAACCTGCCAACTCTTCTTCATGCGATACTCACTTCGGTAGTAGTCAGTGGTCGCCACGAGAGACCCCCCTGCTGGGATAGCTGCCATTGTTGGGCCGTTGGTCGCTGTACACTGTGCTGATGGAACCCTGCAGGGGACAAAACAAACAGGAAGTGATCACACCGATAACCTGCAGTCACCATTTCAGTCTTTCTGATTAAACAGAAAGCCAATAACAGATTACTGTTACTACTGTAATCCAGAGGATTACACGGGAAAATAAAGATTACTGTGTAATCTGTATGAGGGATCTGACCAATCACCGCCTCTACGGAAACAAAAAGGTATAAAAACACGAACGCCATCAGTCAGCCTCCCCGTGTCAGCGTCTGTGAAGCATCACTTCCTGTGTCCATAGGTATTATTACTCCAATAATCACCATCACAGCAGCTCTGCTGTGTGGGTGACACCCCAACCTGTCCCACTGTAAACAAGGCCAGCTAGGAACCAAACGTCCCCTCCTACAAAGAGCTTAAACATGATTCCTACCTGTGCTTACACAGGACACATGAGCGTGCAGCTCACTGATCATCTGTTCATCAATAAAGCCTGACGTGAAAGAGCAGCGTCTGACGTCATGAGTGTATCACAGGATCTTTTGTTTTTATTCTACCCAGGTGTAAACCCTGCCACAGCAGCCAAAACATTAGACACAGCCTAACAGTGTGAGGGGAAACCCACCTGCAGACAATATAACAGTACAAGCCCCCGCAGACACCATCAAACCGTCACGGTCACGTTTCACGGGCACAAAGTGTCTCTGTAGCCTCGCGTGATGCACGTACACACATCCACGGCAATGACGTCACCCCAGTCGGGCTTGTTTACAACTAACGGTCACTGCAGCAGACCGACATCTTGACGTGAATCAGCCCCATCAGGGACACCCTGCAAACGGCCCGGTGGGAGAAAAGACCCCGGGGACATTTTGTATCCGATTAATCCGCCTTTAACGGCCCGACAGCACCCCGCTGCTCCCCCGGTAACATCGTGAGAGACGTAACGGTTAGCGTAACGGTTAGCATAACGGGGCCAGAAACGGCCCTCACAGGCACCGCTAACCACCATTTTCTAACCGCTCGTCGCGGCCGGAAGCCTCACCTTGTGCGGACCCAGACGTGTTTGATGTTCGGGAGCACTCACTTCGATCAGTCGGCGAGGCTGGGGGAGTGAACGCTAGGCGACGGGGCCCATTTGAAAAGAAGTTTTGGGTAAATGTGACCCTCCAAGGTCCGAGCGAGTTTCGACGATGCTGTGGTATGCGGCGGAACTGGCAGCTCCCGCCTTTATAGTGGACATGACGTACACCAGTGGGAGGTGGAACGAACAAAGGCTCCGCCCTCACCGCTTCCCCTGAATAATCCCTAAAACACCCGCCGCATCAGCGCTGAGTCAGCGGGTTTCCATGGAAACATCACTGAAACAAAATTTCAACATTTCCACCGGAATCATCACAAAATACCGGCCCGTTCACACCGAGACGGTGTGTGTATGTCCCTGTAAGCATCAGTACAAGGTCACTTTACATGAGTTCATTTCATTCCCGCTGAGGCTGTAACCGTTAACACGACGCTCGTTTTCCTGCACTTCTCTTTGTTCTATGCGCGACCAGCAGCCTCCAGCGCCCTCTGCCGGTAAAACTCTAAACTGCATCAGCGTCATCGACCTCCTTTTCTCTGAGTTTATTGAATTTACTGGCAGCACGGAAGTTACTGAGTCACCCCTATTAAACAGGTTTTAGTCATAATGTAGTTTACTGCGTTTTTATTTGTAGTTTTTACTGGGAGTTAATTCTTACTGTGGTACTTGAGGTCAGTTCTGCTGATTATATGCAGGTGTCTCTCATCTGAGAGCCTCGGCAGTGGCACAGCTTTATTTCACCTGTCTGTGGTCAGGTTCTTAGGAGAACAGGAACGAGTGTTTGTGCAAAATGGTCGTTGTCGGCAGGATTCGAACCTGCGCGGGGAGACCCCAATGGATTTCTAGTCCATCGCCTTAACCACTCGGCCACGACAACCTACAAGTGTACCTCTGACTACACCTGTCAGTGTACAGGTGTGGTTATTATATGATCCGTTGTACAGTCCGTGTGATACAGGACAGTGAACGGTGACTACATTCATATTACTAACATGATGGTTTTACGTCGCTATTTAAGCCTGATTGTGACCTTCTTCAATAACTTTCCCTGGTGGTCTAGTGGTTAGGATTCGGCGCTCTCACCGCCGCGGCCCGGGTTCGATTCCCGGTCAGGGAACGTCCTTTTTCCGAAAACCGGAGCGTGTATACACATAACTCTGCAAACATTCGGTGACCTCAGGCTCTGTCACCTACGCTCTCTGCATCTCATATTGAAACCCAAAAACCGTCAGACTGACTTCCTGTTTAGGCCCAGGTGTCATAGTCGACTCTAAACTCAGGAAATTTAGCAACCCAGATGGTCATGGCTTTATTTCTCTAACTTTGCAGCCTTCATCTGAATTTAAACCCATTAAATTCAGCAATAATATTTCCATAAATTCAGAAAAAGGAGAGCCTCAAATCCAGAATCAAACTTTAATTAATTTTTATTCAATTTACAGATTTTAAAGATGTGTCAGTAAATTTATGTGAAAGTCAAGACAAAAGAGATCACAGGGCACGTTTCATTTAAAGGAATGCTTTATTGATATCCAAACATTTACAATAAACCAAAATGTTTTTAATTAATTCATCATAAGCTTCCAAATCTGATCCCTTTAACGATCTACATGAGAGGCCCCGGACCCGAATAAAGCTGAAAGTCCTCAGTGAGCATGCTCGTGGTGTGTTGCACGTCCCAAAACTAAGAAGTCACTCACTCCATCCATCATCTACTCTCCAAAACAAACTGCTCATGTGCAGCTTTCAAGGAGGAAAATTCATTTAGTTTCAAAATCGCATTTTTCTCACACTGACGATCCTCATTTCCCCCGTGCATAAGAAAAATGTGATTCTTTTATTAAATAAATGACTTCAGGAGTATTTCTTGTAGTGTGCAGGAGTTTGTTTAGTCTTGGCAAAGCGCAGAGACACTCGAGGAGATCCAGAGACACAAAGAAAGAGTCTGTAACAGATATGTCAGGATTGGCAACTGATGACATTGTACAAAGAAGAAACCACCTCAGAAAAGCAAAGGAAAGAAAATCAGGAAGCAGCTAACAAATCATCTTCATCGTCTACCAAAATGATCAACACAAAGAATAAGGACGCACACAGAAGGCAGGACAGCCGCGGGCAGCTCGTTCAGAAACAGCCACAGCGGAGACCCGCGGTCGTTAGCCACAAGACTGATGACAGGTCTCCCTCTCAGGTGTACTCACACGTGGCGGCACGCCGACCCGCCTAAACTCCTCAACAGAGCAGTTGGACGCCACAGAAGCAGGATGTCTTATTAACGAGCTTGTCAGCACTTCCCGTAGCGGGCAGGAGTGATGTTGGCAAAGCGCACAAAGATTGGCACGGTGCTTTAAAATCATGGCGTTTTACAAATAATGAAAAAATCTGAAAAAGTCAGTTGTTCTGTTGTTTGGCGTGGGCGTTTCTGTACAGGAAGTTACTCTGCAGGCCCGAACGAAGAGAAGCGGCACACCAGACACGCCCCGTTTGAGTCCACCACAAACACCCGGGCGTCCCGTCCTTCACCAAACCCAGAGAAGAAGAAGAAAAACCAAAGGGCGAGGGGTGGGCGTGTCCCGCGGCTGGATCAGAGAGCGGGCGAAGCTTTTAACGCGAGTAAGGCCGACTGAGAAGCGGTGACATTCAGCAGGTAGCGTTCGCGGCGAGGCGTCGGCTGTGCACCGACGGCGACGCCAGTTTCACAAAAAGGAAGCTGCGTTTTCAGCGACACGCCTGTGAACCGGAGACAGTTTGGTTATCTGTGTTGGTACGCGCCGATAAAAGTTACGTAAAAACGTCTGCAAAGCTGTAAAAGAGTTCAGAGAATACAAAATGGCTGAAGGGCTTTTTTACACAGCGGGGGTTTCAGGTGGGATGTGCGTGTACGTGGAGAAGGCCGAGGAGGGCGGGGTTTCCCGGGTCCTGACCCCACCCATCCTCCTTCGAAGCGCTAACCTGTACACCTGCCTGCGTTTACACAGAGAGAGCGGCGGGGGGCGCTGTGCAGCGTGTGCTCACAGTGTGAATGCAGAGAAAGAAGAGAGCACGCTCACCCACAGAGGCCCATATAATCCTCCTCCACCTGCAGAAGCCCCGCCTCCAAAGCTACACCCGCAGGAGGTTTGCGTGTTCGTTTTTTGGATGAGTATGAACACTGTGGGGGTGGGGTTTCCCTCCAAAATAAAAGCTGTCAAGTTTCAGAAGGTGACATCTTTTAGCGCCTCGTGTTTAGCCGGGTGGTTTCTGAAACACTGACGGGTTTGAAACAGAGAGGCGGGGCTCGGGGGCGGGGCTGTGCACTCTGTGCCTGCCACCAGCTACAGAGAGAGCTGCTGAGGTGGAGGTGGAGGTGTGGCTCTGTGACGAGGTGGTAACAGTACAGTCTAAGGTCGTGAAGAAGGTGGCGGCGAGGAGGTGGTGGAGGAGGGAGCGAGTGTTCAGAAAGACGGGTTCTCCTGAGTGGGGGTGGTGTCGGTGGGGGAGCTGACGGCGTCTCCATTTCCTCTCTGACCGACGACCTTATACTGAAGAGAGAGAGGAAGAGGAAACAGCCGAGGGTCAGTGATGCAGTTAGCGCGCCTCTTCATCAGCTTCCTGTTTAAAGCCTCGTCTGCCTCACTGACGAGGAAACACTTTTAATTTTAAAACCTTCCTTCAAACACAAACCTGACACTAAAGAAAAGCTGACTTCCTGTCCCACACTCGTGGAGCACCGTGAGCAAAAACATGCAAAGAAGAAGAAACTAATTGAGACTGGACACAAAGAACATGCTGCCACCTTGTGGTTAAAGTCTGCATTAACCTTTGACCTTTGCTCGTCCTGCAGACATCTGAACTAAATGTTCAACTTTGATCCTTTTTCTCCAAACACTAAACTTTGCTACAGGTTGAAGGTCCATCTCCAGACCTCTGCTCACCTTCAGGTTCCCCATTTTATCCTCAAAGGACTTGAAGGTTGAGGAGTTTCTGCGGAGCAGAGACACGATGTTAGAGTCACAGGAATAACACCGCCACATCAAATCTAACAAACATCATCACATTTCTTTAATAGGAACGCCAAATCCAAATGTCAGGATGCCGTGTGAATAAAAACTGAATGCGATGATCTACAAGTCTCATAAATCCAGATTTGATTCACAGAAAACATTTAAAGGAGAAAATGAACCATTTCAATAAAGTTTGAGTTTGATGGCGTCAGCATGTCTGTAAAAGTTGTGACGGGTCGACAAAACGCTGAAAACCGAGAAGAGAAACAGCTGGAGGAAGATTTATCAGCTGATCAGGTGACCTGTCAGCGCTGGGTCACATGATCGGGCAGAGCTTCACCAACCTGCAGAAACTGAATCCTCACTGTGAACATGACATCATCTACACTCCATGACATCATCAGCATACTCAGAGGACCTGGAGGAATCTGTGCGCGGGGACGAGGACGATAACCTTCAAACGCCACTCTGTGATAAATCAGTGCACGGGCTCAGGAACGCTTCCAGAAACCGCAGTATGCGAGCGGCTCGGCGTGCAGTCCACACGTGCAGGTTACAGCTCCATCACGTGGAGGAGAAACCACATGTGACCACGATGGAGAAACGGCGCCATCTCCTCTGGACTCCTTTAAGACTGATCTGAGGTCAGACCCATCCAAACATTTTTATGTTTTATTGTGAATAAAATGTGAGTTTCTGAGATCTGCAGACTCAGTTTACACAGCAGCCCGACTTTCTGGATTATAGATCTGATAAAATACTAAATCATGAATCAACATAAAAGCAGGTTTAATAAAAACAAACAATGTACACATGTTTGTATCGTTTGTGTTTCACTGCAGACGAGCTGCGAGTGTAAACAACAACAAAAAACAGCCACCACAGCAAAGTTTCATTATTTCACCGCAGCGTCACAAACTTCAACACAACAACAACTAAAATCAAAAACTTTCATGTTGCCACGGAAACATCAGATCAGCTGACGGCAGAGTCGAATAAATTTATTTGAATAAAAGTAGCCAATAAAAACCTCCACCTCATTTCCCCACGTCAAACCAACATGGCAACCCACTTCCTGTTTTATTTAAAGGTGTAACCACGCCCCCAGGTTTGAACGCCTTCAGTGAGCTGATGTTAACGAGCACAGACAGGTACAGGTGTGTGTGTTACGTTACCTCATGGCGGGCATACTTATCGAGTGGCGAATGGAATAGTTGCTACTTTGAATGCGTTAAAGAGAAGAGACAGAAAAGCAAGTGTTACAATGCAGGAAGCAGTGACACACACACACACACACACACACACACACACACACACACACACACAGGTAGCTGTTAAATCGCAGCCGTACAGAGCAGTCTGTGACGCTGAAAGAACGCACAGCTGAAACGCACAGCGTCGTTTCTTTAACTCGTTCTCTTTATTTTATTTTCAGCTCATATCATTGAAACGTCTTCCTGTCTGGCTGGCCAATCAGAGCACAGCACTTTAAACTGGCGCTGATACATGAACATCAAACTGAAATGAAGCTGAATTCAAAATGAAGCTGTCTCCACGGCGACCTGAGCCTCGCATCACTACAAACTTTGAATTCAACTTTATTGACACAGCACAAAGTCACAACAGCAGTCCCCGTGAGGCACTTTAAAGGGTCACCTGACTTCTTAGTGGACCAGCGTTGCGTTTACATAATTATAGGTCATGTGACTGACCGTGTGATGACGGCATGTGGAGGCTTACCTAAAGGAGTTAGAGAACGGCAGAGCTCTGCGGGTCAAACCAAGGCAGCGATAAGAAGGAGAGAGAGAGAGAGAGAGAGCGTGAGGCGCCACACACACACACACACACACACACACACACACACACACACACACACAGGTGAGACATCAGCAGGTAAGTCAGGAGCAGTGGGGGCGTGTCTGATCACACTGTTGCTCAGTGTCTCGTCACACACGGCGGGGAAAGAAACGATGATGATGATGACATCATCTGTCGGTGCAAGCAGCTCAGCCCTCGCACGGCCAAACATGAGTTCATCCTGTTTGACAGGAAGTTCCTGGTGCCGTCACAATAAAGGAGCTCAGTGATGATAAACGTGTGTGCGCTGAAAAGCCACGCCCCAAAGGAAGGCAGCGGGGTTAATACTGGCTTTTTATACTGCATGAGAGTTATTTACTTATTTATTTGTTATTAGCTATTTGGGATTGATGTTAATTGATATTGTTATTTTATGGTGTGTTAATTTATATGTTTGTACAGCACTTTGGTCAACACCACTGTTGTAATTAAAAGTGCTATATAAATAAATAAACTAAAAAAAGGTCAAAAATGAGCTGTGGCGTTTGTGTTGGCGTGTGATGGAGGCGTGTCCTGTCCCTGATGCGTGCAGTGACCTTCAGGAGGAACAGAGCGCGCTCTCACGTTTCTTTACACTCACAGACGAGGACCAAGTGAAACAGGCGACGAGGGAACATGCAGGACGACTTAGAGATACCACCAGCTCACGCAGGGTCACACACACACACACACACACACACACACACACACACACACACACACACACACAGTGTCTCACACACACACACACACAGTGTCTCACACACACACACACACAGTGTCTCACACACACACACACACATGTCTGGTTTGCTATCCTCGTGGGGACATGTCATTGACATAATGCTTTCCCTAGCCCCTTACCCTAACCCTAACCATTAAAAATGAATGCCTAACCCTAACCCTTACCCTAAACCTAACCATAACCTAATTGTAACCCTGACAGTAAAACCACATTTTGAGTGTGAAAATTGCTTTCAACCCCGAGGGGACCTGGATTTTGGTCCCCACGGTGCAGAAAGTCCCCACCAGGATAGTAAAAGTCAGATTTTGGTCCCCACCAGGATAGTACGAACCCGTACACAGTGTCTCACACACACACACACACACACACACAGTGTCACACACACACACACACACACACACACACACACAGTGTCTCACACACACACACACAGTGTCTCACACACACACACAGTGTCACACACACACACACACACAGTGTCTCACACACACACACACACAGTGTCTCACACACACACACACACACACAGTGTCTCACAGTGTCACACACACACACAGTGTCTCACAGTGTCACACACACTCTCACACACAAACACACACACACACACACACAGTGTCTCACACACAAACACACACACACACACACACAGTGTCTCACACACAGTGTCTCACACACACACACACACAGTGTCTCACACACACACACACACAGTGTCTCACACACACACACACACACACACACACACACACACACACACACACACACACACACACAGTGTGAGCTACAGGGATTAAACTGCAGAGTACAGGTGACCGCGTCCCGTTTCCTGGCCCGCCGTCACACTGCTGCTTTACTCACAGTCAGCACTGAAGCTGGATAACGAACCAATCATAGCAGTGAAGCTTACAGCTGCAGGTGAGCGGGAAGTGACTGGAGATGAAGTCAGAGCTGCAGGAAGAAATGCGTGGCCGGGTTTAACCTGGTGACTGTCTGAGGCGGGCCTCGTCCTCGCCAACGCGGGGGCTCAGAGAGCGGGCCTGGGTGTAAACTGACCCTCCCAGAGCAGGGTTGATGCTGTGAGCCACGTTAACGGGCCGTCGCCCGAGCAGTGCTCACACTGTCACTCGGGGAGCTACACCCACAGCAGGAGAGGCGTGCAGACTCAACACACCACCTGATTAAACGATCCACAGACTGTGTCACCAGGTTTGCCTAGCAGGGGACGGTGTGAGGACGGGTCCACACGTCCCCTCTGACATTTGTTCCTGCAGCTGAGCCGGCGCGGCGGCCATGTTGGCTCTGTCGCACTGTACCTCATGTCGCCGATCTTCTTGCTGAGGGCCGTGCTCATTGTACTCAGAGCCGCGGTTGTCTTCTGTCCGGCCTGGGAAAGCGTCTCCTGAGTCTTCTTGTACCTGCAGAGATGAAGGAGGAGCACAGAAACAGAGGCGTTAGTGTTGAGCTGCAGCGCCACAGACACACAAACGCACCACAGTGTTAGTGTTCACACAGACCAGCCGCGACACACAGCAAGTTAAACACAGCAGAGCGTCCTCTCTCTGGAACAAACTAAGAACAGGAACAAGAACCCAGGAGTGTTAGCAGGCACGAGTCAGCGTCAGCCGGCAGGAAGAGCTTATTTCAGTCTCGCCTCACAGCACGAGGAAAACATGACAGGGAGACCGAAGGCTGGTCACGACCGACGGCGAGCCGAGTCAGACCGTCTGAGCCAAGCACGTTACAGCGAACAGAGTCGCACTACTGGTTTGATAATGTGAGAGACCTGAGGTGCAACACCGTCCAGCAGAGGCAGCAGTGAGTCCGTCCCCTCACACTCTGTGGATCCTCCTCTGTAACACCGCTTTAAAGGCTTAAAGTTTGCATCTTTAGGGCATCGTGTTTGTGCTGCCGGAGCCTTTTTAATGAGGTCACGTGACCAATAATAATGGCTGCTGTGAGGTCACTGTAACAGACCGCTGAGGAAGGCGGAGCTCCACTTTAAGGATTTTATGTGGATGTTACTGATCAGCAGGTGTGATGCTCCCGTACAGATAACGTCGCTGTCCGCCCTCTCATCCAAACACGAAACAACAAGGCCCAACTTTGATCCTCCAGACAAGAGCGAGCTCGCAGTGGCTGTGTCCATCTTCTATGTACACACTACGGTCCCGAGACAAGAACCTCAGGTTTATCGGGTCCAGACTGAGGACACTTACAGACAGAAAACGTCCAGCAGCTAACAAAGCAGCACACAAACTGTGGAGCTCAGAGAAATGCAGGGCCTAAAGTTCAAATGGATCAGAGACCAGATCTATCATCAAACTCGCCTAACAGCAGTTTACTGACGGCTTCACCTGACCAGCTGTGAAAACAACAGGAAGTCAGCCGCTTGTTTTCATTCCTGCAGTCGAGCTCTGATCCCAGCACGGACAGGACGGCGCGTACGGCAGAACACGCCGTGCTCTCACTGCTTCCACGCACAGCAGGCGTCTGTCAACACTACAGTAACGCAGTAATGAAACTGTCTTGTGCGCAGCATGACAGCACGATTAAAGCACGTGAAAAGTTCAGAGCTGGATTGTTACTTGCAGAAAGTAACTTGGTAACTTTTGGGGGAAAAAAAAAAACATTTTTAGAGTAACAGCTCTGACAGCTGCGGCTCGGGAGGACGAGCGGCTGGTTGGTGGTTCGATCCCCGGCTACTCTACTCTGCATCTCAACGTAACCCCCAGACCCTGACCTCTGTGAGGTCCACCAATAGGAGCACAGCTGTAAACAGGGAGGAATGGTGCTCGTGGAGAAGGCAGTGGGCGTTATACACGCTGCCACCATTCTTTACATCATTTTCCTGGAAGCCACTTCCTGTGATGATGACATCACAGCAAACATGGCAGATCGTATCATCACAGGTACACACCATGAACACCGATGATCACTGTGGCCTGAGCCCAGCACGGAGCTTCACACAGAGGACAGCCTGAGGAGGTAAAGGGGGATTATTTTGAACTGTGACTCATGCAAAGCTGCTCTGGGAGAGTGCAGGAGTGAAAAGCTGGAGCAGAGTATGTCACGTTTAGGGCTCCTGTGATTTGTAAAAACCTCAGCTACACATCTCTCTCTCTCTCTCTCTCTCTCTCTCACACACACACACACACACACACACACACACACACACACACACACACACACACACAGGTCTGCAGATAAGCACAGCTGCAGCTTTCGCTGATCTAATCTGAGCGAGCCGCTCGTTCCTCGTCTAAACACACGGGCGGCCGACAGCTTCAGCTCCACGCCGGCTTCACTCTGAATGTCAGCCACGACGCACGGCCAGGAACAACAGGAAAACTGTGAGAAACCCAACATTCAAACATTTCTGATGTGTTAGTGAGGAAAAGCAGTCGCAGCATTAGGAGGTCAGGCAATGCAGCATCTGTGACCTTTGACCTCCACCAAGGAGCAGCACAAGATGAAGGAGGATTATGATAAACTGTGAATCATGCAAAGCTACTCTACTACAACCCAAGAAGAAACATGAGGAGCTGGAAATGAGCACACAGGTCTGAGTTTGTTGCTTTTTGGTTCCAGTTTTCTTTCTAAACCTACAATCAGCAGCCTCAATAACACTTCCTGTAACCCAGGGGCGGGAACTCCAGGCCTCGAGGTTTTAGGTATCACCCTGGGTCAGCACACCTGGGTCAAATGATCAGTTCATGACCAGGCCTCTGGAGAACTTCACGACATGTTGAGGAGGTCATTTAGCCATTTAAATCAGCTGACATGTGTAAAAACCTGCAGGACGCCGGCCCTCGAGGCCTGAAGTCCCCCCCGAGCCCCGCCCCTGCTGTAGCCCTAATATTAATAAAACATTTAACCCTGTGATGTCATCATCTTCTGCTTTTTTTAAACTGTTGAACCTCTGCACTGTTGCTTTTTCCAAAACAGACTGGGAGCTGACGATGACGTCGTAAACAAAGAGCTTCAGGTTCCTGCTCGCAGCTCTACATGTGCGCCGCTGGGTGGCGCGTCTGAGGGTTGCTGTGGACAAGCTGATAAAGTTGAGCGTCGCTGCAGTGAAGAATAAACGCCACCGTGTCCGTGTGACACTTACTGTAATCAATAATCCCTGCCAGACGTGCATGGCGGTGACGCTTCACTTCCTGTCACTGTAACTTTGACTGTTTGAACGCTCTGCACGACGTCTGTTTTAGATTAATAAGTGGAGAAAATGTGGTCAACATCGACAGGGCGTTTGAATATTTTTGGTTCAAACACTGAAGACGATTACTCGGTAAAAGCGTAACGAGGAGGCGAACGCCTTCAGCTACGTCCAAAGCAGAAAACGTCTCCTCGGCTCGTTAGTAACAGCTCGACCGCCGCAGCACCACAGAAGCAAAATGAAAACAGAGAAAACTTCCACAAAATCCCAAAGTGAAAGAAACCTTAACTCATCTACAGACACAGACAAGAGCACAAAGAGGAAGGGTCAACTCACGCTTCAGAGTGGGTAATGTCATCCAAAGTGGCCGAGGCAGACAGATATCTGAAGACACAACAGCAGGAAAATCACACAGAGACACTCACAGCACACGTCAGCTGAAAACGTCCAAAACATGCTAAAAGCTGCCGCTGTGTGCAGCCGGACAGGAACGCCGACTCTCCTAAGCACACGTTTAGGAAGTTAAAAACGCCGCCGCCCGTGGATTCGGAGCTGGACGTTCATGATAACATGTTGATGGAAAACAATATTCACGTGTTCACATTTAATACAAATCTGCAACATAAAAACCTCCCGCCAGCTGAGAAGAACCCGTCACAGATGAACAGCAGTTACACATCCGATTAAATGTTGGCGGCGGTCCGCTGCGAGGGGCGGGGCTACAGCAGGGTCCGGAGCGTAAAGCGAGGTTGCAGGTACACAGGTAAACACTCAGACCTAACAGAGCAGGGAGAGGATCAGCGTGGAGTTCACAGGAGTCACACGGCCACGCAGCTGAGGGCGGAGCCAGGAAACAGGAACGCCACCCTGACCGAGGAACCTACAGGTGTGTGCGTCTGTGTGTGTGTGATTTCTGACTGTGTTGCTGTTTGACTTTGACTTAAAAGTCAGAATAATTGTTATGAAGTAACTGTGGGCCTGCTGTGATGACCTTTGACCTAGCCCACCAATCAGAAACAGGGGCCTGTGCAGGTCCCGGTTTAACCAGCCAATCACAATGAGTCGTATCCTGTGTTCCACTAACATTCAAACACCTGCGCTGGTGAAGCTGCTATTACGGTTGCCACGGTGATGAGACTTTTGGCCACACCGCTCAAACCGCCGCTTAGAAACCCGAGACCACAGCTGTGAGCGGCACACCAAGTCGCTCTGCGCGTCAGGAAGGAGGTCGTTTCTGCTTCCCTCGTGGTCAGCGTCCACTCAGTCGAACTTCCACAGTCACAGAGAAACCTGTCACTATGACATGATGCCATGGAGTTAAAACTGTGGACTCAGGGTCATTTTAATCAGCTCACTGAACATTTCACCCACTTATCTGAAGCTCTGTGATATATATTAACCACAGGGACAGGCTCCACCCCCCACCAACCTGATAAGGATCAGAGGACGAGGATGGATGGATAATACGATGATATTAAAACTTTGATCTGTGAAACGTGGACACAGTGAGCTGGAACATAAGGTCGAATCCAACGCACAGCAGACTTTTGTTGTGCAACAATCTGATTCTGACCTCGCAGACAGCCCGAGTTATTTTTACAGAAACCGGAGCCGCCCCGCGAGGCCAGCCTCCGCCCACAACTGTCCCCTCTCACTGCACGGGCCACATCAACCCAAACGGCTCCGCCCCCACCGCCTACGGTTTACTTTGAGACAAGACGCTCAGTCAGCTGATCCACAAAACGAGGAAACGGGAAAAAAGAGAACATCTAAAAATATTCATGTGGCTGTGACGTGTTCATAACTCACAGCCGTCTGTGTGCGCCTCACCAGCCTGCCCGTCTTCCTGGATATCACGTGTCGCGTGACTAAGCAAAACACCGTCTCTTCCCCTCCTCCTCCCCTCTCACATTCCTTTCCTCCCACTCGTTCCTGCAGCAGCGAGTCCGAGCTGCCCGTGTGGTTGCAGACACGTTTCCAGCTGCATTAGAGTAAAAGCCACGCTGACTGCACGCCTGTGGCGGACGCACGACCGCAAACTGACACCGACGGTGCTCGCCGACGTGCTGGTGTATTTCTGCGAGCAGAACAAACACCAGAAACCCGCCGGTGCAGCTGCTGCTGCTTGTGAGTCGAGCACGAGTCAGCAGCGCCGCCCCGTCAGGTCACGCCAACTATCCAAGCGAGCTCGCCAATCCGGTTCATTACAGAGGAGGAACCTGGAAACTTCCAGCAGCCTCAGGCCTCAGCAGCCGGGCGGGAACGCTGCGATTTACAGCGTTTCTTTGCTCTGCTGGCACAGAAACGTTTCCCTCGGACTGACCCAGACTGGAAGTCGTTTTAGGGGTCAGCCGGGATCGCCCGGGGTCAGATGGCGTGCGTGAGGCTCTGAGTGATGCAGCAATTCTGCACATGCTCATTGGGAACGACTCATCCTCTGTGGGGTCTCCAACTCCACGTGTCCGGGAGCGCCGTCACCTTTAACAGGGTTTTTGACCGTTAAGGTCAACCGTAAAAAACACCCGTGGCGCCAACGCCAAGGTGTGTCTGCAACGGAAGCCGCTGACCTCGGGAGACACACCTGCAGCTGCATGGTGAATAAGTCAAACGAGTCGCTTTTTACCGTCACTGGGTTTGACTTTGAAACGTTTCAAAGCTCTGTCCTGCCTCGTCTTATAAATCAAGCGCACCCATCTCCATGACGGCACGGTGGCGTTTTCGCCCCATGAGCTCCCAGCGCGTTTACTCCAGCTACAGCCACGATTCAAACCAACATGGCTCCTAATCACCAGCAAAGACGTTCATCGGTTCAATAACTGCCTTTTATTAAATGAAAAAACAAACATGTAATTACTAAGCACAATAATTACACATGGAAACAGTGACCACGCCTCCTTCAGAGACACATCAGGTGTGTTTGATTTCTAACAGCGGGGAACACTGAATGACTGACTGCAGTGAACAGCCTGTAACTCAGACAGCAGAGGGGGAAAGGAAGACTGATGCTGAGAGGAAGTAGGAGAGGACACATCGTCACATCTGGAGGAAGAGACACCTGATCTCTGAGAGGGGAAGTGAAGAAATCCTCGGCCACACTGAACCTTTAGCTCCTCCACAGAGAATCTGATAACCAAACACACTCAGGTGAGTGAGGCATGCAGCTCAGGTGTGGTTAGGACGCCCACACCAAATCCCACCTCAGTGCTACCTCACAGCAGAGCACACTCTCCAGCATTTGCTCTTTAATGTTAGCATAGACTGTACGGGAGCATCACAGACTCACACTCATTAGTCCTCAATAACTGGAGCTCAGCCTTCTTCCTGGTCTGTTAGTACAGAAACATCACAGCAGCCATGTTATCGGTCACATGATGTCATCAAAAATGCTCCGACAGCACAAACACGGTGCAGAGGTCCAGCTCAGGGACCTGAGACTAAGCAGACAGCTGCAGGTGAGCCTCTGAGCAGCTCCCACACTAGACCGCTGAAATGTTCACGCACACGTTAGAAGCTGGGTGCAAAAGTCAGAGCGTGAGAGCGCAAACAGAGCGAGCAGCAAGCACGGTGTGGACTCACAGATCTGAACGGGTCACCCGCTCGTTCCACTCGCCCAGCGTCTCAGCCGTTCTCACGTAGCTGGAAAAACACACATGAAGGCGTCAGCTCACCCTGAATCCCGCTTCAGTATAACCCTTCCTCTCATTCTGCAGCCCTGTCTGAAACAAGCTCCTCCCCGTATAGACCCACTTTCTGCTGATTGGCTGCCCCTCACAAACAGAAGGTTACACAGCAGTGACTTCTCCTTCCTTCAGAAAAGCTTTGCTGCCGTTAAAGCGCAGAGCGCCGCTGCGTCTGAGCCCGTTAGAGATGAAACTGCCTCTGCAGCTTCTGTTTCATCTGAATGATGTAACGTGAAACCGGATGAGTCAGTCTGCAGCTCGTTACTACCGGCGCCTGCAGGGACTCGCACACGCCCTCTCACATCCTGTGCCAGAAGCTCATCTTTTACAAGGTGCTCCCTGCACATCCTCAGCATCACACCACCTCCTCAGCATCAGGAGGTGGGATCCAAACCAGGTGAAGCTGGACTCTATGTGCAGATGTGGCTGTGCATCTTCAAAATCAAACCGAGGCCTTCAACTTGTTCAGTTTCTTCTTCGCAAACCAATCAGGATCCAGAGACAAGTGCTGAACCTCCAGCCTCGGTGAGGCGAGCCTCCGACTGCTGAACAGTACTCGCACTTCAACAGCTCGTCTCCTCACCTGTGGGAACCTCCCAGACTGGCAACCCTGGGGTTCAGTTCACACCGTGGCAAACCAGACACAGCTTTGGTGACGGTGGAAGGAAAAAACTCCCTTTTAACAGGAAGAAACCTCTGACAGAACCAGGTGAGGGAGCCAAAGCCATCAAACACTGACAGATGAATTTAGACTAATTAAACGCGACGCCATCCAGAACAAATCAAATGTTTGTATGAGTCCAACCTTCGATCCTCTTGTTATTCAGAGCTGAGCTGAAGGCTGTGAGCGATATCTGCTGGGACTGAATGGAGCCTTTATTTAGGCTAAGCTGTGGAGAACATTTGAAATGTAAAGCACCGAGAGATAAGAAACCTCCCGCCGCGTTCACAGATACGTACGCGTTGGAGGTCTGCACGTCCTGCCAGCTCCTCGTGAGGTTCTGCCTGAGTTCGTTAAGCGGGTTGAGGCCGAGTTTCCTCTTCAGCTCTGCGGCGTGTCTCTCTTTTGCGCACAAAACCTGCCGCAGGGTGTTGATCTCCTCCTCCACCTGAAACACATTCACAGAGTTTCTTAAAACAGGAGTTCAGCTTTAAATCCAACTCCATAGAAAGTCACTTTATTTGATGGAGAGACCGTAAACACTAATGCCGAAGCATTAGGGACAGGTGGAGCTGCTGCAGAACACCACCATCCTTGTTCACCCCCACCTCTCAAACGGTTTTCTGGAGGCTCGGAGAAAGCCGCGTTCACACGGGAAGGAAAAAAACTTTAAAAACAAACACACACTGGCAACACAAAGGGGGCGGGGCAAATAAAAATTGTTCTCAACTGTAGCGACTACCAATGAGCGCTCAAGATACTACCACTTCATATGTCAGTCAGCAGTACGTACATTAGAAGGTTACCTAGGTAACCGGCACCCGGTCCATTAGCGACCGCCGAGTCTGGGCGTCTGATCTCAATATAAAAAAAACACCAGGCTCAAGTGGCGATCGTGGCTCAAGAGTTGGAAGTTCGTCTTGTAATCGGAAGGTTGCCGGTTCGAGCCCCGGCTCCGACAGTCTCGGTCGTTGTGTCCTTGGGCAAGACACTTCACCCGTTGCCTACTGGTGGTGGTCAGAGGGCCCGGTGGCGCCAGTGTCCGGCAGCCTCGCCTCTGTCAGTGCGCCCCAGGGTGGCTGTGGCTACAATGTAGCTGCCATCACCAGTGTGTGAATGGGTGGATGACTGAACGTGTAAAGCGCTTTGGGGTCCATAGGGACTAAGTGAAGCGCTATACAAATACCATTTTTATTTCAGGCTCAAGTAACGGTTTAACCGCAGAGGCTGGGACGTAAACGCAGCGCTCATGATGTCATGACAGTCACAGGAAGTTTATCAGAGGGTTAAATTACAGCTCAGTGAAACCTGACACCTCATTTCAAAATTCCTTCTAAACTCCTGAGCTCCAGTTTTGGATCCAAACACTGCAAACAAACACTTAAAGAAGCCCCGCCCCCACCACACAGGTGCTGTCGAGCACCTGGGATCTCAGCAGGTGTGGTGTGTAGGGATGGGTACCGGTTTCCGGCGCCATCATGGCACCGGTTCTGACATAAACGGTAGTAACCAGACCGAAAAGCAGCCACATTTCGGTGCTTTTTTTTTTTCTTGAGATGTCATACACTTCAGATTCTAGCCAATCATTTTACCTTTCCAAGGATAGTAGGCGGGTCCAGGTACGTACGTTCTTTTAGAGCAGAGCTACAGATTAAAAATGCCCAAGGCGAAGCGTCAAAAGTCTGGCTGTACTTCACAGCAAAAGATGCAAACTCAGCAGCCTGCAACAAGTGCTTTAAGCTGATACTGTCAAAGGAGGTAACACCTCGAATCTGATGAAACACCTGGCGACGCATAGCGTTTTTTTAAAGCCGAGAAATGCACCGTATTTGATAGCTTGCTGCGAGACCTCACACCGTGCACATCTACTGCGGGTGTGGTGCCTGTTATCGGACCCGGAGTTAGCAACATCCCCCAAAAACCCGAAGAGGAGAGTTCTGGCCCCTAGCCCTGCCAGTGTAGCAGAAATGATGAGGATGATGATGGCAGCAGCAGCCGTTCTTCTCTGCGTGAGTAGCTTAATGTTGTTCGTGTGTAATTTACGTTGAGTAGGCTAACCACGTTATTAAATTAATGCATGTAAGGTGAACTAGCAAACACCGTCGTAGTTACATGCGGCTGTCTTCTTGTTTGATGGCAGATACTCCCTTCACCCTGGCCAAAAAGGCTAAAATGACCAAAGAAAAAGTGGAAATCAGTTAAACATGAGAGGTTTTTGGACAAAGTTTGTTTTTTCCATTGTTTAAGCACTGCTTCCAGCCAAGAGTGATACCATATATGCCCCATAGCTGCAGAAAAGGCTAACATTGTTATCTTTTTACAAAAAAAAACAGCTAAACATGAGAGGTTTTTGGACAAAGTTTGTGTTCTTGATTCTTTAAGCACCGGTTCGAGCACCGTTTAAGCACCGGCACCATTTCAAAAGTACCGGTTTGGTACTGGTATCGGATAAAACCTAAACGATACCCATCCCTAGTGGTGTGTACCTTGGTGAGCTCGGTGCGGAGCTCCTCCGCCTCCTCCTCCGTCAGGCCAGGCGGAGGAGGGTTGGCCGGGTTCCCCATAGCGCCCTCCACGGGCATGTCGGACAGGCTGTCTGTGCGATCCACGCCGAGAGCTTTGTTAGGAGAGTTCAGGTTGATATCTGAGAGGAGGAAGAAGAGGAGGCATTAGAGACACTCAGACAATGCTGAAAGCAACAGAGGCGCACACACACACACACACACACACACACACACACAGGAAAAGGCGAGTGCTGGCGGCGGCTGATATCAAACAGGAAGCGGCAGCAGCTGCTGCGAACACCGCCTCACTGAGAGAGAAACTGAGCCATGCTGGAACAGGAACAGAAGGACTGGGAGGACTGGTTCTGATGGGCGTAGCAGCTTGTGGACCAGTGCGGTCCAACACAGAGGACGTGAGTCAGCAGGAAACGCTGGCGACCCGGGTCAGACCGGCACATGGTCAAAATCAGCAGGATGACCCTGTGACCGCCACCACCTCCACCCGTTTCATTTAAACCAGGATCCACACTTGAGAAAAAACTCACTGATGACCGACTGTAGAGACGACACGGACCACCATAATGGTGACCTCGCAGGTGTGTCAGCCAATGAGGAATGACCACACGGAGAGTATCGCAGGCAGCATCTTCAAAATAAAGAGCGGCTGATGCCGACCCGCCCGACCCTCTCCGTCAGCTCCCTGCTGCAGGTCAGTGTGACTGATGGGAGCACCGTCAGGGTGGAGCCGTCTGAACAAACTGGATCACAGAGCGTCTGAAGGAAATC
This sequence comes from Pelmatolapia mariae, assembly GCF_036321145.2. Taxonomy (NCBI): domain Eukaryota; kingdom Metazoa; phylum Chordata; class Actinopteri; order Cichliformes; family Cichlidae; genus Pelmatolapia; species Pelmatolapia mariae. The sequence continues at coordinate 900,500 of NC_086244.1, read as the reverse complement.
CTGGAGGGTTTAAAAGTTGTGCAAACTGCACGGAAACTTGAACAGCTCTTCTTCTGTGGTGCTCAGACACGTTCACAGTGAGATGCTGAAACACTCCCGAGGCTCTCCGGTGTGTTTGTAAGCGGTGGGAGGTGTGCGTTTGCTTTTCGTAACAGCTTTGCCCACTGAGTACACTTTGTTTGAGTCTATTTTTACCCAGCGTCCCGCTGTCCTCCTCAGACTGCTGCCAAATTCGCTCAGCCGGCCTCGACGCAGGTTTACCCGCATTTACAGTACAGCCAGCTGGGCCCCAATAAATCCTGACTCACGGAGGTCGAAGAGCAGACCTGTACGATTGGTGCATCCGTCTGAGCCCGCCTTTGTCACAGACTTTACTCGGCGGGGGTGTGTCGATGGACACGATGGCAGTCAAAGTGATTCTTATCCAACGTCCCCCGGTGCTTTAAAGTAACACTGTCCCTGTGCTGAGAGTCATAATGCATTAAATCAGGTTTCACATCGCACAAACACCCAACACCCTTTAATGTGTGTGTCTGCGCAGCTACACTGACCCGAGTGTGGGAGATTCAGCCTCGGAATTACAGCCCAGCATTTCAAAATAATAGACAACAAGATCTGCAATGATAGAGGAACAAAAACACCGCACAATGTTCTCTCGATGCTCGCCGGCAGCAGCATCATTCATGTCGTTACTGAAGGACGTCCTTCCACACTTCCTGATTACAGCAGCAGTGCTGACACAGCGTTATAGCCGGACCCTCGGCACAGGCCACATGTAAGCACCTGAACATTTAATCACAGTATAAAATGACTTTCTCGTGTTTACGTGAATGCCATAGCAACGACATCACCGTTTATGTAACATAAAATGTAAAATGGTCCTGCTAGTGTCACAGCTGGGGGTGGGGGCTACAGTATTAATCTATGACTGGCAAACCCCCCACTCTAATTTTGAAAGTTCAGTCGCTGCTATAGGGGCGTTCCCAGTTTACATCACTGCAGCGGGAGTAACAAATAAAATCAAAGTTTCTTCCACCTCCACGTTTCCTTACACAACCTCACTCAAAATGGTCAAAACATTAAGAACCCCCAAAGGATTTTACTGACCTAACACAGCAGGGACCAGACATCAGGCTAACTCCCATCAGACCCTGGAATATTTCAGGTAACTCTGACAGGGTCGGGTGGGAAGCGTCAGGTGACGCTGCCTCAAAGGGTTCCTCAGTCAGTGTCATCACTGTGGGTCTGTTCACGCACATCGCTCCATGATCCCCCCTGAAGAAGAGTCCTTTCCTAATCCTTCATGCTTCCGGCTGTGGTCTCACTTCCTCACTGCCCTCACAGAGAAACCGTGTGTGTGCGCGCGGGCGTTATCAGCCTCATCATCTGATGTGGCAGCGGTCTGACGAGTCTGCAGACGCTGAGCCGTGTCCTGCATGTGAACCACACCTTCCTTAAACTTCTGCTGATAACACGACACAACAGCTGCTGCCTCGCCCTGTGAGCCAGCAGCGACCGAGCCTCGTTACTGAAGGCGGACCCAAAGCAGTCAGCAAACTTCTTCCTGCTTCATCGGGTAACCGCGGGGTCACTTCACAGACTCAGACGTCCTTCTTTATCCGTTCTGCTGCGCACAGACGAGAGGCAGCAGTAACCTCTGCTCTGAAAACGTCCATTAGAGCTGCAGAGCAGTGTGGGGAGCTCACAGAGAGAGGGCTTGCACGGCCTGCAGGAGCCGACCGAGGCGTCATCAGGTCACCTCGGATCCTATTGGCTCCAGCATCGATGCAAGACAGCGAGCGACGTCTTGCAGCCCAGACGGTCATTTTAAATATCATGTGACCTCCTTGCTTTGTTTGGAGGTTCGTGCCTGGGGTTGGCTTTGCATGTCTGTCCCGTTTATTCCTCACGTTCTGGGATTATCTTACTGAAAACAGGCGTCTTCACCTGAACTGATGTTGAACGTTTAACAAATCTGGGTTTTTTGAGCTCGACTAAATTTAATCCCACTGACAGAAAGGTGCATGTGCTGGCTTTACTAAAAGCAGATGATCAATAGGAAGTCAGTTCTTTGATGATAAAGTTCCCTTTTGTCCTAAAACCTGAATTCACGCCTCACCTTAAAATAAAGACAAAGCTCCCTTCACAGTCTGACTAAATGCTGCTTTTAAGGTTGACCTGTTCTGCACTTTTTTTACTCTTCCAGCTGTATGATGTCATCACGAAAACCAAAAGCTCCACCCACCTGCTGTTTAAAACTTCCCTTTGTAAGGCTTATTCTGATTTGTGAATCATGCTAAGCTGCCCTGGCAGTGTGAGAGAACACAGCCTGATTCAGCTGTAAACACAGCGTCAACACAACATGAAGCTGTCAGTCTGAAAAGTCAGTGATGACACAGCAGCAACTAGCATGCTAACAGCCAGTTAGCTGTGTCCACCTGACAGGAGGGGTCGGTGACTCACTCAGGTGAGGCTCCAGGTAAATACAGGAGCCGCTGCTGCTGCGTTTGTGGCAGCCAGCCAATCCTACCTGGAGTCTGAGCTGGTTAAACACGTCGGCAGTGTCCGTAAACACGAAGCTCCGTTTTTAATCTGATTCAAGTTCCACTCAGCGGCTAACCCACAAACCCGAGCTCAGAGCCCCGGAGCCGGGCCTGTGGTCAAAGTTCGGTGATCTGCCGGATCTCCCAGCTCCGTACAGTCAAACCTGGCTCACACAGTGGGCTGTCGGCCGTTTATGACCGATTAAAGTGGTTAAAGTATCCGCTGAGAGCCGCTCTGCGCACTCTCACACTCGGCTAGGCTAGGCTAACTCCGTGCTAGGCTAACACTCAGCGTTACCTTGGCTGGCGGGGTCCATGGCGTCGCTCTCTCGCGGATTAAACTCCTCTTTCGAAGATGTAAAGTTTCAGGTGGAGCGCAGCGGACAGCAGAGCGGCACACTGAGCACAAACCGTCCAGACTACAGCTTCGCTGACAGAAAGTCGTCGACAAGAACACACGGGGAGCAGCAGCTGTTTATCCCACGGTCCGTGAAATGAACGCCAAACAACAGAGGCACATCCGGCGGGGAATTTCAAAATAAAACTAAGATTACATTAGTGCCTGGAGGCGATGACTGGGAAATATTTAGTGATGACTCATCTATTATTTTATTAAGAAATAGTGGATTACCTGCCTCGGAAATTTAAAAAAAATCCCTTATCGATATATTCATCAGTGTCTGAGTCTTCACATTTTTTTAACAGTCCGAGTACAATTCTGAAGAACAGATTACACGTTAGATTTTCAAACCGGCAGAAACACAGTGAACCAATCACACTAAGGTGTGTCATCACTCTGGTTAAAGGTGTTTTTTGTAACTACCCTCTGTAAACTTTGACCTGCAGGGGGCGACACGGCATCAGCAGGTTTTTTCTATTTTATTCATTTATTTTAGCCGTGTTTCCTCACGACGCTGCTATGCTTTTACCTGCTAAATAAAGGTCACCCTGACTCACTGCTCCGTCCTGTGGTACAAACATGAAGGTACAGCCCAGGCCTGTTCTAACTCTGGCTTGCATCTCCACATCACAGTGCACAGATGTTCTCGACGTGACGAGTAAGCAGATGTTTCTTCTCGGTTTGTTACTCAGCTGTTCTGAGATTATCTATGACACACACAGGTACAGTGCTTATCAGATTCACTGCACACTTGTCATAAAAACAAGAAAAGGCAAACATTCATTTTTATTTCATATATATTTAATATAGTGAGTTGTGCCTCTTTAAACAGGAGTGAGGAATTTTAAACTGAACTACTGATTTTAGTCACAAACTTGAGCGAGCACCTCGCACGTCTGAGAGCAGTCACAACATTCAACCTCTCAAATGCATGTTTCTGTAAATAAATGTAATTTAGCATCTTAATAAATAATAATACTGATGTGCTTTAATATTTTTCAGAGCTTGTGCATGCTCGTGGATTACCTGTTACAGAAACAACAAACCACAACAACAGATGCCTCAGGTGCTTTTATATTGTAAGACCTACAATAACCCACAGAAAACAATGTTTTGATAATTAGCATTACTGTTAGCTGTGGCAGAAACCCGGCTCTGAGGGGGCCTCTGCGTGGACTCCAGGAGCACAGGTGACAGATTTACTTTAGACCAACGTGTTTTTAAATCATGATGACACATTTTACAGCAGCAGAAACACAAAAACGTCACATTGACGTGTTTGTGTGTAAACCTACAAACACACCGTCAGAGAGTCTGACAGGTCTGCTGAGCTCTGATTCATACTAACTGAACACGCCGTCTCATTTCTCATGTGGCGCTTCAAGTCCGGCTCTAAAGTTACACTGACCCTGGTGCTTTTATTTTTAAAGGGCAGTCCTCCAAACAGGAAGTGGTTTCTCCTCAGCACAGCTGCGAAATGCTGCTGAAATACTTTGGTTTGACACTTTGTGTTTGTCTGTGACTGGAACTGCAGAACAGCTCTTCACAGCACGCAGAGCGTCTCCAGCCTCAGAAATCTGACCGATGGCGTTTTTAAACCTGTGAGACGCTCGTCGCCCTCGAGACACACGCACAAACACCACGTCTGTGGATTTCAGTGATTCTTGAGATAAGGGACAAAACATGTCTGCCAGATGAAACCCAATTTTGGGGTTAAAAATATGCATACAAGTGTTACCCAGCTGACTAAAAGACAAACCAAGGCAATGTTAATACAACAAAAGTATGATTTTGCATTTTTATACATGTAAATTTATTTTAAATGGTACAATACATCACCAGGACCTTAAAAATCCAGAAACAGGTGTGATGATATTAAAATACAGGAAAAAAATTAAAAGTAACGTAAAATTAAACATCATGGCTCTGGTCACTAAGTATTTAAGTCAATACCTTATATAATATCAAAATATGCAATTGAAATTTATTTTTTCATATTTTTTAAGTGATTAAAATCGTGTCCAGAGTTTTTGTCAACACCATCAGATTTTTTTAAAAGTACAAAAAAATCAGGAATTATTGTGGGCAGCTTACACTCTGAGGACCCCTTTACCACTTCCTGTTTGATACACATGCCATTGTTATTGTGTCTTTATTTCAGACATATACAGTAAAAAAAAAGATATATACAAGTACACATACTTGCATTTACATGTACAAATATGAATATATATGTAAACACACACACAGATGTGCTCAGACAAAGCAAAAAGAAGAAAATACATAAAATAAAATAGAGTCTAAATGAGGTCACTGCTGTGATAAAAAAATTTAATTTAAATTTCATTTATTGCACACCTTTCTGATAAAACTGTGTCACAACCACAGTGCGTCAACACCACAGTCGATGAAATGCAAGATTTTATTTTTTTTCATTTAGGTCGATTGTTGAGGTCATAAGCAGCTGATGAAAAACAAGATGGCTTCTGTGAGAGAGAGTAGGATGTTTTGTCAACATCAGGATGTTTGTCTGACGGTGTTGACCCTTTTTCTAATGGAGTTGACAAATGCCACAAAAGTGTCCTATTCATCGATTATATTAAGTTATTTTTATTACTATTTCAGTCATATTACTTCCTGTGTATTTTACTGATATTTCTGCTTTATAGATGTGTTGAATATTATGGAATTTGCCTGATCTTAACTCTCATTGTTAATGTATACATTATTAATCCTGTAGGAACATGCTTAGTCCTCTGCATTTAACCCATTCACTCAGTGATGCAGTGGGCAGCTACAAATCCAGGATAGCTGCTGTTTGTTGGATTTGAACGTCCAACCTTCCGACCATGTGGCATCTACTGAGCTATCTCTGCCCTGAGAGCTGGTCTTTAAGTGATGATGTGTAATCCTGCTTCCGGGCCCAAACTACCCCGCCTTTATTAAGGCTGTTGTGCTGTTAAAATGTTTTAATGCTTTTTATCTTGTTCTATTTAATCTGAACAAGCCCCTAAAAACAGTCAGTGATCACTGTCAGCCTAACCATCAGGAACCCTCATGTTAACTTTTATCGAGTGGAAAAAAGTTAGCGTTCATCCTCCAGCTTCACTGTGTTTATGCTAACATAGCTGTGTTGCTAGCGACCACGTAGCACGTCATTATATAGCAGCTAGTCCAACTTCAGTAACCCTACAAACGTCACTGCTGTTCAGTTTTCTGTCTTCATTTATGTTGGAATGTAGGAGGAAACCAGCGAGCTAACTTCTAACTCAGCCACACTGATCATTTTATTAAAGATGACAGAATTTAGACAGTTTGTAACTCTCAAAAGAGAAGGAACAGGGACGATGAAAAAAGGTCAAAAAAGGAGAAAGAAATTTACAGCCAGCCTGAGTTGAAGAAAGAGTTTCTCAGAAAGGGAAAGATGGAGAAAGAGAGTGAAAGAGGGAAAAATAAAGAACATCAGTGATCTGAAAGAAAGAGAAAAAAAGGCAGAAGAGAAGGTTTTGGAAACAAGCACAGAGAGACAAGGAGAGAAAGTCCAGCAGGGTCTAAACACACAACCACAGAGAACTTTAGGAATCAAGGAGTAGCAGGCAGCTACTGGCTGGTGAACTATTAAGATGTAGAACTTGACATGTGCAAAAACAGAATAGTTATAATGTGTCTTGTGATATTACATAAGTTGTTAAGGTTTAATGGTCATTTTGAAAGAAATAATATCTTGTTTTCTACTAGTTTGTCACCACCGTCAGATTTGTGTCACCACCGTCCACTGTTGGGGAGTAACGGAATACATGTACCGCCGTTACGTATTTAAAATACAAAATATGAGTAACTGTATCCGTTACAGTTACCGTTGTGGAGTTATATAGCATTATATAGCTTTTTAGCATTGTACTGTTTAAACATTACACTTTTAAGCAGGCCCCTGTGTGACCTTAGGAGCAAGAATAGTTGAAGTAACAACAGAGGAAAAAGATGCATAGAAAAGGTACTAAGAAATAGCACAGAAGTTGCAGTAGATAAGGAGGGGGCAAAAGAGCAGCGTGAAGAACAGTCTAACACATTGGATAAGTATAGACTAGAAAAGCAGAACTAAGGAGGAGAGCGTAAACCCCGGCCCAACACACACACAGAGTGCACACTCATGACACCTGACATGACCCGCACACACACCCACCTACAGTGACACACACACACACATGTTGCAGATAGAGACATGTACATCACACACACACATAAACAATTAAGATATGCATTTAAGAAAGGGGTTAAAGATAGAGTAAGACCTTAAAAGGAAAAGTAGAAGACGATTGATGAGGAAGAAGTTGTTTTGATCGAAACTGTGTATGACGTGTAGGCGAACGTGATATCAGAATAACAGGAAAGGTGGGAGGTAAATAAGGAACTTTGGATTAATATAAACAGTTCGAAGGACTGCCCTTCGAATCTGCAAGAGGCTTCATGCTGAGCTGATTCCCTCCTGCGCAGGGGTTGAAATAAAGAAGTTGATTGAATTGAAGAAGTCTGTCTCGAGTCGTTCGTTTTGGTTTCTCACCAGAAAAAAAGGATCGGGAGTGGCATCAGCACACCGACACCGTTTAAAAAGGTGGTGATCAGAGTACAGTTACTTTGTTGAAATAAAGGGATTACACGGCGGTCTTTTCCTGTTTCATATGTTAGGCTGTCCCCTCTCTATTTTTGGTAATTCCACGCCGGTGGAAACCCAAACAAAACACGCATTAAGAGGCTCTAATGTCTGTGTCTCTATCTCACGTCTCATAATGATTTAATATTTAATATTTTTAAAAATTATTATAGAAAAATGATTTAATATGAAGGCAACAGGCAGAGTGTTACAGGCATAGCCCTAAAGCATGTAGCCTGATGGGCAGTGTAGTCCGTGCTGCAGGGAGAATGGACTGCCATACCCGTGATGTGTCTGTGAGGGAGGGAGGGATAAAAAGGAAAAGTCCGAGCTGTCACCGAGCAGAAACGGGAGCTGGAAGCATGTAAATATAATAATAACCACTGCAGCCAAGAAGAGTGCCTGATGAGCCCAGCTGTAAGTAAGCTATTAAGACTCGACTGTACACTGTGTTCGTGTTTTCCTCCCAAACAATAAGTTCCGTTGGAGCAGCCTTTCAACGCCTCTCTCTGTCTCTCGCTAGCAAAGTTGACCCAGACAACAAAGTAAAGCTAGTTTTCAGCTACGAGCCCGACACGAACCCGACGTATTAGCCAGAGGTCCCTTTACTACGGTTCGGAGCCGCGGACCTTCAGTAACAGTAATAAATCACAGCAATAGGACATTCATGTAGTTGTAAACAGCATGATAATATATTAAGTAATCCAAAGTATTCAGAATACGTTACTGTCATTGAGTAACGTAACGGAATATGTTACAGAATACATTTTGGGGCATGTAATCTGTAATCTGTAGTGGAATACATTTTAAAAGTAACCTTCCCAACACTGCCACCGTCAGCACCCTGTCAACTCCAAAATTATGTCTCCAAAAGTTGATTCTGTTCATCTGGACGTAGCGTTTTGTGGGAGAAACGTTTCGTCACTCATCCAGGTGACTTCTTTGCATAATTATGATTAAGGAACTGACCTCACAGCCCATTGTTCCTTCAGTGGGCTGGTTTCAGTCTTTATGCAAATGTACTGTTTATAAGATTGAAACCTGCAGTCAGCTGAGACTGAAGAAGATGATTGAGAATGCATCAAGACGTTCCAAAATTATGTTTTTTTGTTTATTGTTCTCTTTTGAAGAACCATATATTCTCCTCCCTCATGATCTTCCAATAAAAATACGTATTTTCTAAATAAATGTGTCATTTGCATGCTGCTAATTATGATTGTTCCTTATAGAGATTAAATACAAGCTTCTGAAAATATGTATGACTATAACTCTAATAATAAAAAGCCAAAACAATCTTACTTTTAAATGTGGTATAATTAGTTTGAAAACATATGTGCATAACAGGGCCGTGCAGAGACGTTTATAGGGGCGGGTCCTCAAAGCTAAAAAGGGGCACATTGAACCAGGCTGAATAACAACAACACACATTCATCAAGAATCTAATACGGGATCGCATCATACTATATCACTGTTGTGAGGCAAAGCAAACGTAGCCTATATTGCTGCTGCTCCTGCTGCTGATAGTGCTGGAGGTCAGGGCTGTGTTGATCTGAGACTGTAGACATTAAAAAGTCCATAGGAGAGATGGTAGCTGACTAAACAAGTGTCATGAGATAATAACAAAATGCAAAGATTGGTGACAGCGCTTGGAACTATAAGGCAACAAAAAACTGAGAAACAAACAAGGCTCTGCCTGTGATTCACTCTTTGCCTCTCTTCCTCCTTCATCTCCTCATCTCATCTATCACTCTCCACTTGCTGTCCATCTGAGAACAAGGCACAAACTGCTATTGCAATAAACTATTATTTAATTATCCACACTTAACAACTCTTACACTTAATCTATAATAAAATGATGACGTAAAAATGTTATAGAAGCAAAACATTCCAGTTGTGCTTATTATTATTTTTATACTGGAATACGTCTCCAACAACTGGTACATGTGTTAATGTTACCTGTGCTCTTTGTAATCCAGCTGCTGAGGGATCCACTGCCTTTAGTATCCTCACAAAGCTCCTACTGTTTCCTCCTCATGTCCTTACCAGCCATGTCTGGACAATGTTATATCATTAGTAATAATTAAAAAATCCATATAAATAAAACACACACATGCACGCACACACAGTGACATTTTAGACCTTCTTCAGAATACTGTATATACTGTGGGCACAAGTTTCCATCATGGTGCTGATCCAGAATCCTTCCCTTATTATTTATTACCAGAGCTACAATAATAAAGCAATGAGGGAAAAAAAGTAATAAATATGAAATAATGTATTTATGATGATTCCATTTGTTTGACTATCCACTCTGTGCAGGCAGAAAGCTTATTACATTTTGAAACTGTAGAGATACAATAATTTTGCTGCTGTAAAATCAGCATTTTGTCTTATTTAAAATATAAATCTAATTTAATCTGTTTCTTAATGTATGTTCTTTAAAATACAGCGTGTTTTTTAAATATTATAATTATAATAATCCATTATTATGTGGACATGCATATTAGATCGTTTTAAGTGAAATATAATCCCTCCTGAAAGGCAGGAAAAGCGCTGTAACTTACTTTAAAACTAAATATGTTCCGTAAAACGGTGACAGAGCTACAGACCCATGACAGCCTTACCCAGTCAGCCAGCAGCTGTGACCAGCACTACTTGCGCAGTTAATAAAAGGACAGGTAATGTTTGTCGCGCTGTTACACACACAGCACGCTCATTAGTTTCAGTTCGTCAGTTGTCACAAGACAACTTACCAACGTGTAGATGATAAAGCTAATACTGCTGTGTGCTGTAGACTACAGTGTGCGCTGTACACCTACTTACTGGTTTTGTCCCATCAGTCTGTGTGTCTGAGGTAATTTGTAGCTGTGTCCCAAAACGTCGGCTGCATCCATCGAAGGACCCGGCCTTCGCGGTCTACGTGGGCCGGGTCTTTCGAAGACCGAGAAGGCCGGAAGTGCGAGGCTGTGAAATGGGATGGTCTAGCCTTGAGATTCCTACAGCTCCGGACCGCAAAAAATGCGCGTGCTCTTTGCGAGCTCGTTCCCGGCTCGTAACCAGCGCGTTCTGCCGTCAAGGGCGATCATTGGTTAATGGTGATCATGTGAGTGATGCAAGCCAGATCCTTTTATTTAGCAAATTGTGATTAATAGTTAAATATTATTGTTGAGGGGCACAGACAGGACTCCGCACGCACGCACACATTAAAAAAAAAAAACAATTAAAATTTTTTTTTAAAAAATTGCCTCAACAAAAGGGCACTTTGGGCACCCATCAGGAAAGGGGCGGGTGCTCAAACCCCTTCCGCCCCCCCCCCCCCCCCCCCCTCTGCACGTGCCTGGTGCATAAAGAGTAGAACAGAGAAGCTGCTAATAGTCAAAATAGCTGAAACAACTTAATTTAACCCTGTAAGACCCAACCCATCAAAAAATAGCCAGAAAATTCTGAATTTTTGGAACTGAGATGTTTATTAACCCTTATAACAAAATCCACAAATTTTTTTTTGCTATAACATGTTGTGTATGATATATTGTTATTATATATTTATTATAGAATTTTTTGTATCACATTTGATACATTGGACATTTTTGGCAACTTTTTTTTTAACAACAATGTTATTTTTAGACAAAAAAAAGTTTTGTCTATAACATTTTGAAATGATGGCAAGTATTGATCATGTTGATGAGATAGAGGTCTATCAAACTCATGTATCAAATATAATACAAAGGGTTAAAATATATATTTTTGCATTTATTTGTGTCTGACGGTGTTGACTAAAACCTCGCACTTCTCCAGCAAAAACATAAATTATTAAAAAATGTTACACCTGGGAGATCGTACCAAAACATGGTGAGACAGCCAAAACTTTGTGTAACAATTATATGTAAATATGTCTTTGAAAAATCAAAAAATATATTTTAGAAAATTAAAACCTGTTTTGTCCCTAATCTCTTTTTTTTTCTGCCTGTCCCGTTTGGTTCTTTTGCCATCAGGATTGTTGTCTAAAGAAAAACAGCGGGGGAAGAGTCCCTAATCTCAGGAATCACCGATTTGTCATTTTAACGCTGACAAAACACGCAGCAACTCAAAGTGTCCAAAGACTGAATGAGTCAGAGTCAAGAAACAAAATCAGCGTCAGAAAAGTTATTAATTAAACATCAACAATGAATATCTGAGAAGCATCATCATCATCATCATCACGACACACCCTCACACGCATATAAATGTATCACGCCTCCTCGGCCTGTGAACCTCGTTATTTCTCTGCTTTCACTTCCTGTCATGTCAGCGATCGTCTGTCACACTTTCTACAAAGCCCAAAAATGTAATTTCTCAGGCACAATTTCAAAATAAGAGCCCAACAGTATCTCTAATGACCAGATAACATCTCTCAGAGGAATTGCCCCCCACCCATCCACCCACCGGCTAACTCTTGTTGTGGGCGAGGCTCAGTCAGGAGAAAAACTGGGCAGATGAGGAGGAAGTGGAGGAGGTGGAGGCAGCCAAGCGAGGGCCGTGGGTCTCCCTCCTGGAGGGACAGCAGGTGGAGATGAGCGCGAGCAGTACGAGTCTCCTGAATCCTGCAGATTAAGATTTCAGATTAAAAGATGGTTAAAACTGATTTGGCTCTCTAACACGCAGAGACGACCAAGACCTCACCTGGAAACTCACCTGGTGTCTCATACCTGAGATAAACTTCCTGTTTGCTTCAAACTAATTTAAATCCTGTCCTGATGTTCAAAATGGTGACCTTTGACCTTTCTATTTCCAAACTGACTTCCTGATGGATTTGGTTGGTCTTTATTTCCTCTCGCTCTGATGTCACGATTACAGAATGTTACATTATTGTATTTTAATCTGTATGAATGAACTTTTAAATAATTATAAACAGTTTTTCTTTATATTAAATCAAGTGTCCACAGAGCTTAAGCAAACTGGCCCAAAGACATATTTCAGATTATTATTATGAATTCAATTTTAGAGCAATATTAATGACAGACATGTGGTGGGAGAGAAATTTACATATTTAATAAATGTAAATGTTTATCATGAAGAATAAAATTATGCTTTAATAAAGCCTGAATAAAACAGTAATAATGCTTCTCTTTTTATACTACAGAGAATTAAAACTGTCATTACACAGACTGACCACAGGGTGTCAGCAGAGCTGATGAACCTGATTTCATTTATTTGTAGTCGCTGTGAGTTTGTGTGTTTTCTGTAAGAAGCAGAATTATTATGTTTATAATAAAATGCATCGGCGATCGTCTAAAAGTAAAGATTCATTCATCTTTAATTTAGTCTGACCAAAGAAACATCCTAGAAAAGCTGTTTTTATCCTTTTAAAATAAAACTATTCTGAGTCAGAGTCACATGCTTTTCACAATAAAAGCATGCCGCAGGTGAGCATACCTGAGCTGTGCGGCAGTGATGCTGTGCGGCTCCGTGTGGCGTTTATGTGCAAATGAAGCAGCCGACGTAAGCCCACGCCCTCTGCAGGATGACCAGGAGGGCGAGCAGGTAGAAGAACAGTGTGACAGCCTGCAGGTGGAGAGGAGGGTGGAAGAGGGATGAGGAAGAGGATGGAGGTGAGATGATGCGGTGGATTATTTCCTAACTCTAACAAGCCGGCTGAGCGGCTCAGGTGGGACGTCTCCACCTGTTCATTCAGGTGTAGCTGTGCTTCCCTCCTGCTCCAGTACATGGAGGGTTAAAGCTCTGATTATTCCTTTTTCCATATTTAAACCAATGTCTGAGGGCTGCAGGCGCCGGCGTCACGCTCAGCTCGCAGAAACAAAACAAATAAAAAGAGAAGAAGAAGCAGCTGTGGAGGTGGAGCCACATCAGTGGGTGGGAGCAGCGTGCAGAGCCTGGTCCATGATGATGACGAAGGATGACACTGACCTGAGAACGGGCGTCTTCAGCACCTCTCGTCTCCACGGTGACGTCAGAGCCTTTGGGTTTCTTCTCGTCGTCCTCTCTTCCTTTCCAAACTCGCCGTCTCTGCTCTCCATGTGACGTTTCTCCTTCCTCACAGCTTCATCCTCCTCTGACCCACATGCTGATCCTCCTCGCTCCTCCTCAGCCTCACCCTGAGCTCACTCAGGTCAGCTGGCACCAGCGACGAGCATCCTTTGCTTCCCTTTCCTTCGCCCTCGTTCAGGTGCTCCTCAGCGGCCTTGGACAGGTACGCAAGCCCTGCACCTCCTCCTCCTCCTCGTTCTGAGGCTCTTCCGCTGGATTTTTTGAGCAGATATGAGAGGAGATGGAGACTCATGGAGGACAGATAGACAGCTCTGTGGCAGGAGATCTGGAAGCTGAGAAGGAGAAGCTCACAGAAGCGAGGAGATTTGGGGAGAGGCGTGCTTTCCCCGCCAGACAGGAGCAGGGAGTCCTGGATCTGTGGAGGCTGAAGTTGGATTTGACCCCAGCAGCGTGAGGTGAACCCGTCCTCGCTGATGCATCAATGAACCTTCGCCAGGGTTTGTCCAGGAGCAGATGGGCTCAAGCCAGCTGTGCACCAGCCGGGGTAAAAGTCAGCATCCTCCTCCTCCTCTTCATCCATCCCCTCACACTGACAGGTGAAGACAGTTACAGCCACATGTTTAATCACTCGCTGTGTTTATCCCTCCACGATGGTTTTGGAGACCTGCAAATGTTCTCTTAGTAAAACATGCATTTCCTGCAAACCCTGTATATAAAAGATGTACACAGACTCAAGCCCATTGGTCAGTGAGGTCCAGCTGTTCACGGTTTGTAGCATTCTGAAGCCTCATTGGTAACGTTTCAACTGCCACCATGTTGGTTTTTGTTTCAGGAAGTGACCATATTTGGACAAAGAGGGCAGAGTGCTAACTTATCAGCTGATGCTAGCTTGCTTGGTTATCAAGGTGCATTCACAAACTGACACACACACACACACACACACACACACACACACACACCTGATGACCGCCTTAAAGTTTCAAAATGCCTGAAACCAGCAAGCGACGTCACATGACATCACATGTCCATCTTTGATTTACAGATTATGTTTCCCTGATAACCTTCATCACTATGATGGAGTCTCACAACCGACCCTCAGCTCTGACTGTTGGCAGCTCTGAGGCCACTGATGGACTCTTTCATTAGATTATATGTTAGATAAATTCTAAGTAGTTTACAATCAAATGTAAAGGTGAGCGTCTTTAAAGCAGGTGTGATACCTGCTGTGTGCTCATTCCCTCCTGCCGTTCGCCGCCCTCTTTAGCTGGATCGGCGGCTGCTTCCTCCTCTCCCTCCGTGATGTGACCCGAGTCCAGCTCAGGAGTCTCCCGCTGTGAAACCTCCTCTGCGGCCTCGTGGTTGCCGTTTGGTTCTGTGTTCTGGATCAAAGATTCTTTGGGTTCTTTTGGCTCTGGGTCCAGCTGTGGTTCTTCAGGAACATCCTTCACGACTGGAGAGATATTACAAAAACCATGATGCTGAGGGAGGAGGAGCCAACATCACAAAGGAAATAATGAGACGAACTGATGTAAATGCAACACGAATAATACTAATACAGCATTAATTATGGTGTTTATTACTTCTATCAGCGATGTGATGTAAACGTGTTTATTGATTCATCATGTGTTTCCTGTTTCATTCTTTTAGTCCACGACTTTAAGAATTCATTTTTGTTTTCTCTCCTGCATCGCTCCATTTTCTGTATTTTAGAAAATCTGAGCATGAACAGAAATGAATAAAGACTTAAAAATGGGCGGGGTTTTATGGAGGTGACCTTTAACGTGCACGCCCACGTCTAACGGCTGAGAGCTGGACCAATGAATACTGCTCACACTAGTTCGTCTGCAGCTCCAGTCCTTCATGCTCGTCATCATTATTGTTTTCATTCTTGACGTGGCTCCTGATACTCTGCAGCAGCTTCACTGTGAGTTATTCTGCCTCTGGTCAGGACCTCCAGGACCAAGCTTGGCGCCTACTACAGCCTACATGTGAAGGCTCCGCCCCTCGCCCTGCTTCTTCAGGAGGAGACGTTAAATTAAAGCACGTGTCTGTATTTCAACTCCAAAGATCAAAAACCATGTTTGCACCCAGAGTGGAGATAAAACACTACAACCTGATTAGTTTGGTAACCCTCTGCAGCTGAAGACATCAGTGTTATGATGATTATAGGGAAGCACCTGGGCAGGTATCACTGATGACAGCTGACCTCCTGCATCCTCAGAGTGTTGGCGCCAACATGGCGTCGCACACTGCGTTCCTCTGACCGATAACACGGCTGCTGTGAGGTTACTCCAACAACAAACCATAACCAGCTCATTGTGCAGTAATGTGCTCCAAACAGAAGCCACACCCATGGCATTTAAACCAATCAGAGGAAAGGCACTGGGAGGAGCTAAACAGGAGGCGCTGCAGGATCATATAAAGATGGCTTATTGTGGCCTTCGTGTCATGCAGAGCTGCCCTGTGTCGGGTTGGGGAGGTGAGCCGAACAAGTCGAACCTTTGATGAAGTCGATGCTCTTCAGCGCCCTCTCCTGCTCGCTGAAGTTAAACCTGTAACGACTCAAGCGCTCGTAACCTGGTGTCAGCGTCTCGGACGGACCCGAGGCGCTTGCCACCTTCACCCTGAGGACGGCGAGGACGCGAGGAGGGGAGGAGGATGGATAAGAAGCAAAGGAAGGGTTGGTTAGTGCTGACGAAGTGAAGGAAGGCGTGAAGAATATTTCCCGTCACTCACTTTGTGATCATCTCTACTGAACTCTGAAAGAGGAGGAGGAGACAAATGAGCCGAGTCAGACTCGTCACAGCCGCACACGCAGGAAACGGCAGCCGCTCACCTGAACAAAGGCGGCCATGTTGGGCTCTTCCATGCTGCTCGCGGCGCTCTCCGCCAACCTGCTGTTGGCTGCCATGCTGTCATCATAGCAATGCACCAGCGCCCGAGCGTGGCCCGTCTTCTCCTCCTGCTCAGAGCTGATTCGCTGCGTCATCGCCTTCGATCACAGTAAAAACAAACACTATGAGGCGTGACATAAGCATGTGAAAGTGTTCAAACAAGACGTAAAACCTACAGAGCGACCTTTCTGTCACAAACGTGTCAGACAGCAGACGCAGGAACATTCACCGCAGAGGCTCCAACGTGTTTGAGGACGGCCGCGTCTGCGTGTCCTCATCCGAGGGACGTTATCCTGATTACGTCCCTCGGACGAAGACACGACAGAGCAGCAGGCCGGTTTCTATGTGGTGACAAAACAGCGACTGCTTCTTTCTGCTTGGGACTGTAAAATCAGTTTCCTGCTCACATCGTTTACAGAGTGACGTCAGGGAGAACTGAAGCTTTCTGCTGAAACAGAAGCAGTGATGGCGGCAACTCACCAAATAAAAGAAGAAGGACTTTGGGGGAAAAACACTAAATGAGTGTGAGGTTTCAGTCGTCTGATTTGGTCTGCATCTTTCAAAAACAAAAACGTACTTTTATTGGTGGAAAGTCCGAACAGGAAGCTCACTCCTCATACAGACACACTGAGGGTAATCAGGGAAAGGAGACACAGGGACACACAGCAGACGCCGTCACAGGGGAGGAAGTCAGACTGAAGACAAAGCACAAGCAACACGGGACTACCAAAATAAAACAGGAAACCTGCGAGCATGGCACACATTTATCATTAAAAGTCCCGACATCGCTGAGGACGAGGGCTGAACTCTGACCTTCTGTCTTTCCTCCAGGATGGAGAACATGCGGTTGAACTTCTCGCACACGCTCTGTTTCTGAATGCTGCAGTTCTCCTGAGGAGCAACGACACAGTGAATCAGGTCTGACGCAGATAAACCACGAGGCTCTTTCATGGACTCCTGACACTTTTGAATATGTTTTTCATCTTCGTGCAGACTCTGCTTCATCACTTACTTAATAACTGGATCTGTTGTGATGTGCGTGCAGGTGTTAACGAGCAGCTTTTGTGCAGATGTTCTGCAGCTGCAGTCTGAGGAGCTCGAATTGATTCAATTTTATTTACACAGCGCCAAATCACAACAACAGTCGCCTCATAGCGCTTTATATTGTAAGGCAGACCCTACAATAATACATACAGAGAAAAACCCAACACCCCCTATGAGCAAGCACTTTGGCGACAGTGGGAAGGAAAAACTCCCTTTTAACAGGAAGAAGGCTCAGGGAGGGGCGGGGCCATCTGCTGAATCGACGAAGTGAAGAGATGAGCAAAGGTGTCATGAAACGATCTGAAACATGCCTCTGTCACAACCTGGGGGATCAGCAAGGAGCTGATCATTATGTTGCCGTCTCTCTCTCTCTCTCCTGTTTTGCCGGAGCGGACATCATGGTGGGTTCACGCCCTCGGCCACGCCTCCCTGTATTGGAAACACCTGGACCTCATCAAGAGCAGCCGGTATTTAAGAGGGGAGAGGTCTGCTGTTCGGCGCTGGATCGTTGTTAAACTCTCGTCAGTAACAAGTTCAAGCCAAAGTTTCTCGTGCCCGTGTGCAGAATATTAGCGTGCGTTTCTTTGTATCGAGATTCCCCGGACCATCCCGTTGTTCCCCGAGCGGTGTGTGGAAGGAGCGACTGGTCACAAAGTGGAGAGAGAGGTTGGAGTGGAGCCTGTGTGTGATTCCTCTTTTCCCCAGATCCCTCTTGTATATAGCACTATCCCCGCACAGCCTGTAAATACACTTGGTGAAGAGATTGTAAATAAACTTTCATTGTTAACTCGCTACTCCTGCGTGTGGATCCTCAAACCGTGACAGTCTCATAGCTCAGACTGTTTCTGATACTGTGAACTGAGCCGTCAATCACAAGACTTCTACAATATATGTTATTGTTGTTTATTGGTTATCGCTGACATCACACACCTCTATGTGTCTGCAGGTCTCCTCCAGCTCATTGATCAGAGTCTGGACTTTGTCGCTGAAGTCCCTCAGAGAGGCGACGCCTTCGCTCAGCTGGTCCTGGAGAACAGAAGGAAGTGACTGCATGAGGTGTTAACAGCTGCAGGTCATTCAGCAGGAAACAGCTGTCAGAGCTGAGAGCAACAGTGTGAGCCGGGATTATTTATAAAGACACACAAACACAAAGATCATTTATTTAAGCACATAATAACAATAATAAGCAGTCAGTCTCGTCTGCAGGCAGCAAACTGCAGTACCTTCTGCTGCTGGTAGATGGCGCTCAGAGGAGCCACCTCACAGGACTGATGGGCCCCGAAGACTTTGCAGAGCGAGCAGGTGGGAACCTGACAGGTGAGGCAGTAGATGTTCACCTTTTCTCCCTCGTGGTCGGAGCATGTTGAATGAGCAGGAGGTGGAGCTGAAGGCGGAGGGAGGGGCCTGGAGGTGAACACACAGGAAGTGGTTAAACACCGCGTCTCTGCTTTAATCACCTGTCGTCAGACATCACCTGGCTGTGTCTCAACCTGGTGCTGTTGATTTCCTCTTTGTAGATGTCGATGATGTTCTCCACCAGCAGGTTTCGCTGAAGGCCGTAGACGCCGTGGCGGTCCAGCACCACTTCTTGTCTGCAGGACGGACAGCGGAAACGGCCGCTGTTCACCAACATGGTGGTCCGAGCGTGGAACAGAGATGGCTGCACACAGGAAGCAAGAAACCAAAATGCCAGCTTAACCCCGAACGACATGGTGACGCACAAACCGGGCTGCAAACAGCGGCTGAGCCTCCCATCACACAACATCTGTTACTGGAGCATCGAAGACACACAACACAGCCCGAACACACAAAATCAAAGCGACAGAAATCATCCTCACTACGTGATCTTTGTGTATCTGCTGCAGCTGTACTATTAGCTGTGTTTGGTCACCTCCTGTTTTACTTTGGCGGTCTGTCTTATTGTGGTTTTACTTCCTGTTGTTGTTGTCAGCCCCGGCTTACCTGTTCCCACCTGTGTCCTTCCTCACTGCTTTACTGTGATCTTGTTGGATGTAAGCTTGTCAGATTTTTAGAAGCTTTTCCAAACTAAACCTCGTCTTTGCTTTTATGTTCACCTCCACGTCTGCACTCCCTTACAGGATGGACTGGGACTTCTTTCTATTCTATTTCTGTTCAACCTTTACTAATGACATTCAAACAAAGCAGTTGTCTGGATTTAAGCAAACCTTTGTTTCATTCCCAGCTCCTTCCCCAGCCACTGCTCACAGCTGGAGTCGGTGCTCGGTGCCTCCTAATGCTTGGGATGGGTTAAACTTGCAGAATTAGCTTCCATGATGAATGAAGGATATGTCAGAGTGTCAGTGAGCTGTTTGATGGCAGAGACTGCTTCCTGCTCCTGGGAACGCTGAGCTTGACGCTCCAGAGCGGATCGAGACGTTGCAAAGCTTCAGTGAGCTGCAGTTTCTCCTTCACACGATATTGAATAAACTGTGCTGTGTGATTGGTCAGAGTGAAAACGCTGATCAGTGCCCACTCGTCTAATGATGCAGTGCTGCATGAGCATGTTAAACTGCTGTGTTAGAGATGATGCTCCAACACTGAGAGCAGCAGGGAGTGTGGAGGAGGGTGATTCCTGAAATAGTCGATCGTCAGCTGCTGCTGAGCAGATCGAGGGACCAGAGGCTGAGGACTGATACAACAACACGGCTTTCATCAGAACAGCAGATGAATGTCTGCAGCTCAGCTGTACGGCATGACAGAACAGCAGCTCATCCTCCTCTTTTTCCCAGAAACATCTTCCACTTCCTCCTGAGGAGCTCAGGTCTTCCCCGGTGAAAGGAGATCTCTCCAGAGAGGAGCCCAGAAAACCTCCAGAGGCGGATGTCTAGGAAGCTCCTCAGCTGGCTCCTTTTGACATAGAGGAGGAGCAGCTGTACTCCTCACTCCCAGACATCCACAGAAGTCGTTTCTGCAGCCACGATCTCACTCAGTCAGACTCGTGGTCATCGGTGAGAGGAGGAGCGTGGATGGACCGGCTAACCTGCAGTTTTCCTGGTTTCACTGACAAACCCGGAGAACTGGAGTACCACCTGAGGGAGCAGCCTCCAACCGTCTCTTAATAAAACCGCTTTGTTCTTCTCCCTTTAGGGGGCACCGAAGCAGATTTACCTCCACCTCCTCCTATCCCAGCATCTTCCTCTGCAACATAACCTTCTGCCTGTCCTCCTTCACTGCATCCATGAACCTTCGCTCTGCTCCTCCTTTACCATCACAGTCCCAGCGTTTGTTCCCACCTCCTCTCTTCTTCCCCCTCCCCTCCTCTGTCTTCAGGCAGGAGCACCGGAGGAGGTCAACATTAGCACGGCTCTGATTTACATGAAAATGTTTGCAGATGTGATGCAGCAGCAGGTTTCATTACCATGTCTGCACAGTTGGAGTCATATCTTCATACACAGACAGTGAAATAAGAAAAATGGCAGCAGTGTAGATGTTGTTGATGCAGCTCCAGATCTCCTGGATGTGCGAGTGGAGGTGAACTGCTGGGGGAGAAGGCTCTGCATGGTACACGCTGCATATACAATACACTGAATATAGGGCTCCTTCTCTCTAATGTCCAGCAGAGGGCAGCTCGTCTGCAGTCTGTGAGAAAATGAACGTCCTGCTCAGCTGATCTCTGCGCTCCATGAAGTCTTTCCTGATTGGTTCATGGTTTCAGGTGTGAGTGAACAAAAAGGAAGTTCATTTTAGAAATGATGGTCCTGTTAGAGTCAGAGAGGAGCAGGTAGTGGAGGAGGGTTTAGGGCGGGGCTACACAGTGATGGACAGGTAACCTCTGTATGAGGGTGGAGCTTCGAGCGCTCACCAACCTGTGTGACATCACTGCAGCCATCTTTACTTGGTTACTTGTGTGTGTCTGTGTGTGTGTCTGTGCTGTGCATATGAATACATGCTCACTCACTCACTCACTCACACACACACACACACACACACACATACACACACACACACACACACACACACACACACACACACACACACACACACACACACAGAACAATAACAGTGAATGTGTTCATGACAGCTGACTTTGTGGTGCCTCCATGAGCAAACCAGTTAAACATCCACATGTCCCAGTTTAGCCACAGATAATCCACTTAATCTGTCCGCACACCACGTGTGTGTGTGTGTGTGTGTGAGACCTGGTAGAGCTCGTTGGCACACTTCCTGCACAGGTTGTGCTCGCACGGCAGGATGACGACGGGTTTGTTGAAGATCTCCAGGCAGATGGGGCAGATCAGCTGTTTCTCCAGCGTGGCCAGCGCCACCTCGCGCTCGGCGCCTCTGCTGCCCTGCAGGCAGCTCAGGTCAGCTGACAGCGACATGGCCACTCCGCCGAGCTTCACCTCCTCCTGGTAGAAGCAGTACAAACACTCACTTCACATCAGCAAAGACACAAAGCTGTGAAGTTTGTGAAGCAGCACCGGTGACTCACACACACACACACACACACAGACTGTAGTTAAAAGGTGGACGTAACCTCGGGGTCTAAGATGTGAAAGTTAAATCTGCAGTTTTTCTAAGAGAGAAGCAAAGCATTTCATTTCACAGGTACCAACATCTGCACATCTGCTCTTGTAATCAGCCTGCTGATGAAAGAAACTTCAAGATGGCTGCATAACCCCGACTTTGTGAGACGGCTGTTCATCATGACTCTGTTTGTGCAAAATGACAAGTGTTTGGCAGCTGTGGTGATTCATGGGAGGATTTTTATCATTTAAAATCATCCATGGTCAACATCTGTCCAGCCTTCTTATTCACACTGTTTGGACTGTTTTTGGCATCCCTTTCAAAATAAAGGCGCGATGCCTTTGCTACACTGACAGGAGATTAATTCTTATAAGGTGACAGATGAGACTTTGAATCAGACTTAATGCAATTATTAATAATTCATTTAGTATCGCGGCGTCTCCCAGGGCTGGGGGTTGGGACACCTGTGAACACACGAGCTCAGACTGCAGGTTTTCCCTTTGGCACTGAAGTTCACCGCTCGTGTGAACATCAGATATAAATGCAGTGTAACATAGTGTTATTTCCTGTAACTAAACACTTTCTCAGCCTCAGCTGCTGCTCATCTGCTGGACCTTCTCTGGGTTTCACACAGACCTGTGCACCTCTCAGTCAACTGTGTGGACTTTAGGGAAAAGCAGCCAATCAAAATGCTGCATTTGTCTGCCACATACTGAGATGAATGCTGTTCAACTCCATGCATACGGTCACAACACAAACACCCGACTCAGAGCCCATTCCTCTCCCACTTTTTCCACACAGTTTGAGTTGTGGTTCAGTTTAATGAGGCTGACGAGTGCGGAGGTGACGATGGAGAGACCACAGAGCTGCGCCACGAGAAAGAGACAGGAAACAAGCTCACCTTCCTGTGTATCTGCCGCAGGTGGAAGAGTTCAGGACGTCACACTGCTGATCCTTCTGTGGGCTGTCAAACTCAGGAACTCTCTAAGTGATGCACACAGTAAACAGAGACAGCCACTAGCAGGAAGTGGTCCTCTTGATACTTCAGATGGATTATCAAAGACTCACTGGATGTTTTACCTCTGCCGTCGTCCTGCTGGTGCTGCGAGTACTCGACGGGTGCTCACCCACCCAGAGACAGCCGGAGGTCAGACGGTTCGTGAGCTCTTCTCTTCAGAGACGCCAAATGTGTCCCGCGAGAAGTCCAGAAGTCTTCCTCACCAAAACTCTGTCCTGTTCTCTGAGTCTGCTTGTTCTTCCTCACCATCTGCAGAAATGTGTGCAGGGGGGCTGACCTGAGGGGGCGTCGGGTTTCAGTCTCTCTCTCTCACACACACACACACACACACACACACACACACACACACACACACACACACACACACACACACACACACACTCTCCATATGAGGAGGCTGGTATGTGGACAGATTAAGCCCTGGCCCTGCTGGAACAGCCTTTCCTTCAGTTACACCATCACTGAAGCTCAGCCCGATCCTTCAGCTCTGGTTTTCTGCTTCGACCTTTTAAGGTTTTAGATCTGAAGCAGTATTTCACGAACAGGTCACAGAGGAAGACAACACATCAGTACAGCTTTTATCTGATAGTTTACAATATCTGTCTGTTGTAAGTGTTTGAGAATGGCTGTCAGATTACAGCGTTTATCCTCAACAGTTAACCGTTTCCTGTGTGGGCCTTTATTTTGAAGGGCTCTCTGTTTTTTGGGAGTGAGGTCATGTTGGTGGGGCAGTTCAGGTGTGTGACTGTGAAAATCATTTGTTTCAGAGCTCCAGCACCCGGCCAGTAAGCCTGTGAGACTCTGAAACAGCGAAACACTTGCAGCAGTTTGGGTTTTTAGTTTTCTTGTTGTTCAGTCTGACACAACAGCGCCTCCTGCTGACCACTTTGGTACTGTCACATCTTGATAATATTATTCTATGAAACAAGGGAACCCAGCACTGCACACTTCTGAACCAGACTACATTTTATTCCTCACACAGGATCAGTTATTATATAATAATTAAATCTCACCACTATAATTCAGTAGTTAAGCTTAAATGTATCTTAACTGTCTCCACACTCTTCTTCTACAATACTTAAGACACAGTAAGTAAGTAAAGTTTATTTATTAAGCGTTTTTCATAGACAGGTAGTCACAAAGCGCTGTGCACAAAGATTAAAATAAACAGTACAATAAATAGCAAAATGCAGAATATAAGAGGTTAAATGTAAATTAAAAATGTAAAAAGCGTTGGTCAACCGAAGGCTTGTTTAAACAGTAAAGTTTTTAACTGCTTTTTAAAGGATTCCACAGAGTCAACCAAACGTAGTTGTAGAGGTAGACTGTTCCACAGCCTTGGTGCCACAGACTGAAAGGCTCCGCCCCCTTTCGTCTTCAGTCGTGTTCGGGGAGCAACCAACAAACTCTGAGTCTGTGAGCGGAGATGACGAGCAGCAGTGTATTTTGTGAGAAGCTTGGATAAATAATCTGGGGGCATTTAGTGCTCTGTATGTTAAAACAATAATTTTAAAACGAATTCTTAAATCTATTGGGAGCCAATGTAAAAAACATAAAATAGGAGTGATGTGAGCTCGCTTGCTAGCGCGAGTTAGTAGTCTGGCTGCTGCGTTTTGTATAGCTTGGAGGCGGGAAAGAGATGATTTATCCAAGCTGGTAAACAGGGAATTACAATAATCTAAACGCGATGACACAAATGCATGGACAATTTTTTCCAGTTCAGCTAAGGAGACCATATGTCGCAGTTTAGAAATGTTCCTTAAATGAAAGAAACAGGAACGAGACAGAGATTTTACGTGTGAGTCAAGGCCCAAAGAAGAGTCAAATATTACTCCAAGATTTCGAATATTTGGCTTAGCGGAAGAACAGAAAGGGGCAAGAACCTGACTGATTTTAGAATATAGATCAGGAGGAGCTATGATCATGGTCTCTGTCTTGTTCATGTTTAAAACAAGGTAATTGTTAGAAAGCCAATCAGAGATTTGAGTTAAAGCCTGGACTAGGGTGGACAGCCTATCCAGCTGATGAGGCTTAAAGGACATATACAGCTGAATGTCATCGGCATAGAAATGATAAGACAGGTCACTAAAAGACTGAATAATGCCAGCTAAAAGAACATACAAAAAGAAAATAATAATGAACCTAAAACCCCACAGGTCAGGGCAGCAATGTCAGAGGTGAACCTGTCAGTCCTAACAGAAAAGGTCCTGTCTGATAAGTAGGAAGAAAACCAGTCTAGGGCAGAGCCAGATATACCAGCCAGAACCTTCAGCCTGTTAAGTAGGATTTTGTGGTCGATGGTATCGAAGGCTGCGCTAAGATCAAGCAAAATGATCACAGAACAACTCCCTGCATCAGATGCCATTAGTAGATCATTATAGACCCTTAAGAGAGCGGTCTCTGTAGAGTGCTGCTTTTGAAAGCCAGACTGAAAAGGGTCAAGAATCTGCAATTGGCATAGTAAGGACCTGAACTGATTTTCTACAATTTTTTCTAGTAATTTACTTATAAATGGCAATCTTGAAATAGGACGATAATTACTAGTGGAGGTAGGATCTAGATTCTGTTTTTTTAAAATAAGACGGAACACAGGCTTGCCTCAGTGAATTGTTGATGATGGAAAGTAGTGTGGGACCAATGCTGGTGAGAGTCCCAGACAGGACAGAGGGAGGTAATATATCTAAAGAGCATGATGAGGATTTAATTTTACCTATTACTGCAATCAAGTCATTGAGTGTGATTGGAGAAAAAGAAGTAAATGACCCGGGACAACGAGGGGCATCTTCATAAGGGGAGGCACTTGAGGAGATTTTGGATCTCAAGTCCATCGCCTTATTTACAAAGTAATTGAGGAAAGTGTTACAGTCTTCATAAGAAAGTAACACAGCATGCTGAGTTGGAGGAGAAACAATACTATTGATGGTATCAAACAGAATTCTTGGGTTATTTTTAATGACTATTTATTAGATTATTGAAGTAAGAGGATCTGGCCTCTTTGACTCATTATATAAGTGAAGAAGTTCTTTGAAGTGTTCCCGATGGACAACCAGACCAGTGGACTTCCAGAGACGCTCTGCTTTTCGACAGGAGCGTCGAAGACCACGGGTTTGATTATTTAACCAAGGTGTGCGGGAACTAACAGAGCGATGCCTGGTTTTGAAAGGAGCAACCTGATTAAGAATGGCAAGACAGTGTTCATTAAAAGAATTAATAAGGATGTCAACATCATCAGAAGAAGGTTTAAAATTAAAAAGGGAAGAAAACTTAAAAATGACAGAGTCATCAATAAAGCGCCTGCGCCTAATAAAACTTTGGGGAAGAGACTCTGAGTTGACAGATACATTAAAAAAAAAAGTGACTTATGGTCGCTAAAAACAACATCATTTAAGTTCAAGTGGTCAAGGGAAACACCACAGGTGAAGACCAAGTCCAAAGTATGCCCAGCTGTGTGAGTAGTGTTAAACCTCACCACTAGATGTCAGCAGAATTCTGTGTTCTACCCAATTGAAGTGCATAATCCTAGCTATGGTGGCCACTGTAGGACAAATATATTTTACCATATTAGAATAATATAAACAATTAGCGCTAAATAAAGAATAAAATAACTTTTATTTGTACTGTGGACCTGATCCACCCAGTAGTGTTTCAGTACATGTGTAGGCTGGCAGTCTGCTGTTTACCTCAGCTGTCATTGCAGACGAGAAGCATGCATCTGTATCAACACGTTCTCATCCCAGC
The DNA here is from genome assembly GCF_036321145.2 of Pelmatolapia mariae. Lineage (NCBI taxonomy): Eukaryota > Metazoa > Chordata > Actinopteri > Cichliformes > Cichlidae > Pelmatolapia > Pelmatolapia mariae. The sequence continues at coordinate 873,739 of NC_086244.1, read as the reverse complement.
GTGTAACATACCAACGAGCGTGACGAATCGTCAGTATGTTACATGTTGGGAATGATAATGCTCTGTCTGTGTTTCCTCTGGGGGAGGCTGTAAAACTTGGTGAAAGGAGTATGATACGAGTCAGTGAGCCAGAGAAGCTCACTAGTGATGGGAATTCTGGCCCTTTTTAGAGAACCGGCTCCCAATCTCTCTGAGCAGTTTTGCTGTTGTGCTGGCAACAAAGCCCCTGCACCCCACTTCCACCGAGCGCACCTTGATCTTGCAGCCTCTGTCCTCTGCCTCAGCTGCCAAGTTGGCATACCGCAGCTTCTTACGCTCAAATGCTTCCTCAATTGCCTCCTCCCATGGTACCGTCAGCTCAATGACGTACACAAGTTTTTGGGAGTTAGACCGAAGGACGAGGTCTGGTCGCAGAGTAATTGTTACGATCTCTGTGAGAAAAATTAGCCTCTGATCCAAGTCCACTTGCATCTGTCAATCCCTGGCAACCTTCAGCGGGCCCAGGTCTGGGTTGAGGGGCTCGTCCTTGGCTTGTCTCCTTCCCGGATAAATGTTGATGAAAACTGACGCTCCTCTTGGTTTGTGAAAGGTTGAGCATTGATGGATTTTCTTTTGCGCTCAACTTTCTCGGCTAGACACCTGAGAACCTGGTTGTGTCTCCATGTGTATCTGCCCTGAGTAAGGTGTTACGGGTTCGAAATTGAGGACGAGAGTAAAACAATGATGGTCCAGAAGAGGTCGGTCAAACAATTGATTTTATTGAATGCACGCAGCGTGGAGAGGTGTAAACTGCAAAACATCAGTTGTACATCTCTACCCAAAATACACTCTAGATTGCTTTTATAACATCAGGGTATTGTAACGCCCCTTCTTGCGTTTACAAGCACATAATTTGCATGTACAGAACATCCATGTATTTTAAGAGATAACTGCAGACACAGAAGTTCCCCATCCATCCAAATATGGTGAAGATCTCAGGCCTTTGAGGTCCCCATGGACTGGACATCCTTTCGTCACCTGTAACTAAGCAAACTCAAATACCACAAGAAGCTGAATACATTCAGGCCTTTGTTCAGCTACTATTTTACTGTAACAATATACTCAGGCTCTGAGTTATGATATATATATATTAACTCAATCATTTTAAAGTAGTTATAACTGCACCTGTAATAAACATGTTAATATTTGATTATGATAACCCCTATAATATAACTTATAACATAATGCCAGCAGCTTCAATAAACACTTTGATGAAATGATAATTAATGTAATGTTAAGGATGATGGTTATATACAGTTCAGCAGTGACCTAATTTCTTTAAATATTACAATTCCCTCTCTTGATGTCTCTCCAGAGACATCACCACACCATTTCCTTGGGTCACTCCTCGACCCACTCTGTCACCTCCACATCCATTAATGGCATCATGGGCCCCGAAACCACCATTCCCAGGTCCACTGCCTTCGCTCTGACCCTCTCTAGCCGTCCTCTGACTCAGCACATCAGAAAACCACCTCATGTCCTCTAGGTGGTCCAGTAATAAAACACCAGCTCCCACTTGAAAACACTTCATGCTTAAGTGGTCTCTGCTCCTTTTCTGGGTCCCTCTCTAGTGGAAATCTTCTCCTGTAAGGGATAAAAAACAAACAGCCTCTCTCTGCTACACCTCACTAACCTACTTTGTTCATCTAATGTTCCTTTAATTATTCAAAGTCGGTTGACAATATCATGTTCTGGGCTCTATCCATTATCTTAACTTTACTTAATCTCAATACTCTTTATGTGTGTGAGCAACGCTTTTAGTTCTATTAAAAAACACCCCGGGTAAAATATACACCAGCCCTATGTCAGCCTAAATGTCCGCTAGAAAACACACTTCAAAATTTTCCATCATCATTTACGCCTCTTTTTGCTTCAAGCATATACATAACATGCAAAAGTTACTGTTAATACCAGTTTAGACAATTTCCATTATCTACAACATTTTGTTTCACCCGGCTCACCCTCACACATTTCCTGTTCACTTATTGCATATGTATCTTTAACACCTTTTACCTCAGTACTGGCTAAGCAGAAACAAAGCACCATGTATTCCACCTTTACCCTCCAAAATAAATCTATGTCATGTTTGTGTCTGTAAGCATGTTTTGCATTCATTCATTACACTCCACGCCATTCCTGCAAGTTACAAGCACATAATTTGCATGCCTTCGGCCTGGCCTATATTTAAATCAGGTGTGTTTGTAAGCGTGCATGCAATTAACCTGCTATGTTCTCATCTTCCCTCAACATGTATCACCTGGACACTCTCACCCGTGAAGCTTAAAACCCTTTTGGACGGAACATCAACTCTAAACAAGCACAGTTATGCTTTGTGTATGAAATAAACTCAACCTGTAAATAGAGACATCACTGTTATCACAAACATATGCAATACTATTAAAATTATACTGTACAACCTGTTATTAATGCAGTCATCATAACGCACATTATATCATAGCAATAAAAGAATCTCTAAATCCCCAATCCCAACAGGTCCTGCTTTTAAATCTTCCCTGACTTTCCCTTCAAGTTCTGCTTTCTTAGTACAATAATTAGGTCCTCCTAATCCCATTAAATCTGCCATATTGATTTCTTCATGAGTAAGTGTCAGATTTAGAGCATCTAAAACTTTACTCAGTCTCTGTTGTGCTAATGATGTCATAGTGAACGCCTGCAAGTTCACATAAGCCACCACACTATGTGTAGTCAGAACTTTTAGTGAGTGTTCTCTCCCTACATGTGCTGTTTCCTATATTATTTTGGCAACCCCTGCTGCATGCTGTGCCTTGCTTCTGTTGGACTCAACCTTATGCTAACCTACATAAGTACCTGTCTTAAGAGCGACCTCTGCACAGCTCAGACGCCAGTTGCAAGAGCTCTCTAACATTAGAATCATCAGCTGTGACTTATATAGTGTTATTTCGGTACTTTATACTTCACACAGTTTTGAATGTTGTTTATATGGGGAGTTCCTCTTTTTGTGTCTATATTTATTAATATGCCTTGTGCACTAAAACTTCCTGTTTTTCAGTCTGGCTGAGCACTTGTTTGTGAGTAAAAGGTGGCCTTGCTCTACAAGCCAGCCTTCATTATTAAAGTACATAAAACAAGATAATGAGGAGATTCATATTAAAAATATAGCTTTTGTTCCTAACACCAGTCCCCGTTTTTTTTTTTTTTTTTTTTTCTTTTCTCCCCTGAGAAATGAACTAATTCCTAGTTTATGACATTTAAGTTTACTTCAATACATTCCCATTGAATTTTATTTATATAGCGCCAAATCACAACAAAAATTGCCTCAAGGCGCTTCATATATACAGAGAAAAACCCACCAATCTTGTGACCCCCTATTGAGCCAGCACTTTGGCAACAGTGTGAAGGAAAAACTCCCTTTTAACAGGAAGAAACCTCCAGCAGAACCATGCTCAGGTACGGGCGGCCATCTGCTGCGACCGCTTGGCGTCAGCTAACAGAGACTTTTGAAGAGAAATACTTAATATTTAATAATCCACATTTCACTATTTTATTCTTCGGTTCAAATTTTTATTCTGTATTGTTCTTTATTTGTTATTATTTATGTTTAGATTGTTTATTGCTAGTCTTGGTTTGTTGTTGTCTGTTTGGGAGCTGACATAGTCTCTATGGATAAGCGTCTTTTGGTGGGGTAGCATCAGGAGAGAAGCTCCAGAGAGGCATCTTCCATGTTAAACACTAAAATATAACAAAAGAGATCTTCTCAACGTGTTGTATATTTTTAATATTTCCTTATTATTTTGTCATAAAATAAATCAACCAAATAACTTAAGCTGTGTGACAGCACCTTGCGTTTACGCCGGGCTGTGAACTGCCCTGAAGCTACACCCCCTTTTACCCCATTTAATTTCTCAATCTTACTTTAAACTATTCCTGACCTTCTCCTTCTCTCATCTGATCATCTCAAGTACGTCCTGTACCAAATTTGCTTCCTCTTTTCAAGTCCCACATTTAATTACAAGCTCTAATACACTCAGAGCTGAGGTTCCCCTTTCCTAAGTCTGTATGTTCTACAAGAGAGCAAGTCGGTAAACAAGTTTATCATCACAAAGGTTGTTAGGTAAAGGTCACGTAGACATTTGCTTAGTAACCCTAAAAGAGCACATTTCATGTAGCTAATCGCATATATTAAGACCCCCCTTTTTGTGACACATCTCATGTGTTACAAACTCAAAATCCTTCACTCAGGTTAGGGAATTAAAAGAAAAGTTAATCATATCATATTAGGTATAGATGCTCCGGGCCTTCAAACCTGTGTTTAAGGAATGAAATCAAATTAATCATCATGTCAAATCTTTTCTTGGCTCCATCCACAGCCTGCATCCTTGAAACGTCCTATAAACAAAAGCCTGTGTGTTAACCAGAACATCACATTTCATACTCACTTTGTCCACTTATGATCCAACCTGTGTTATAAAACAAAACTTAAAACATAACAATTATCAGTCATGTGTCCAACCTTAGTCCAGTCTTTTGTCAGTGTCCAGTCGGTCCAACCTATGGTCTTCCTGGTCCGTCCATTCACCCACACATTCACTCACACGCATTAACATCGGGTGTTGGTTGACTTCCACACAAATAATCAGATTTACCACCTTCAGCAAACTCAGTTTATTTATATAATCATTTATTTTCTTTTTACTCGTTTCTTAAGAAGATAGTTCTTTATACTTTTGGACTGGATTGGCTCGCTGCAATCCTCTTAGACAGGGACCCACAATCTGACCCATTGTAATTCGGAAAAGGTCACCTTACTTTTTGTTTTCCTGAGACTATTGTCGGCGCCGTTATTCATTGTTGTCTTTTGCAGGCCTGCTTAGAACAAAAATGAGAAAAAAGAGAGCTGAGTATTAGCTCATCAAAGTACAAACAAAATCACCTGACAGGTTTTTTCTTTATAAGTGCACTGTTACAAAACCCCTTAAACATGTCCATGTTTATTAAAACTCCCTCTTTAAAAATAAAACAACAACCTCAAAAATCTTCAACAATCTTAAATTTCACCCATAGAACACACCCAAAACTTAAAAGCTACACCGTTTCGTACACAATATCCCCCTTTAAGCACTTTACCATACTCACATTCAACCTAACATATAAGCACGTTCTCACAATATGTCAACACTAATTTATAAACCTCTTAATCAAATTTGCACCTCTGAACTGTCTACTCCTCCTTCAAGGCCTCAATCACACACACACAGCAAGGTCCTCTGTCATCACTCACATTAGCTCTCCAACTAATTTTCATACTCAGTCACAAGATAAATACATGTTTAAACCTTATCACATTATTCAATTATTTTCATTTTCTTTCTATACTAATCACTTGTTTTTATCAATCAGTGCAACAGCGCTCCTAAGTCACCCTTTTAAAACTGCTTTAATACTTTTCTTGTGTTTTTTCCATCTTTTTAAATCTTTCCATCAATTTTATTAACCATTCACACCATTCTCTCACTCATACAAGCAGCAAGCAGATCTTCATTGCATATGCTTATGTTCTTAACCAGGTTTATTCAATGTCTCTATGCATTAAACTTCATGAGCTTGTCTTTTTAGAGTTAATGCATTTTCTGTTTGTGTGTGTTATTTATGCATCTATGGCTTCGCAGTCTTTCAAACTCCTTCCCAATTCTCCAGTTATGCAGTCAGTTTTTTCTTTCCCCGAATTACTAACCCTCTATTTTAATTTCCCACCTTAAATAAGCACTCCTAATCTTCAGCCAGGAGCTAGGGCCTGTTTTCCAGGTTCATGGACACATGATTCTGTGAACAATTCAACCAGAAACTTGCCTTAACATATCCATTGGCGTTAACCTACAATTTTCTTCCAACTGCTGGATCTGGAGAGTTGGTCCGGGTCTGCTTTGCTCCTAAAAATAACAAACTAAGACATTTGCATTATTATCACGGGTGCCTAAACGACCCATTTCTCTTTTTCTAGTCAAAAATACCAATTATGTCATGTATGTAAGCGTGTTCTTCCTTGCGTTATGTGGTCATGTAAATGCAGTGTAAGCTGTTTTCTTCATTGCATGAGTGTAAGCTGCTTCTTCATTGCATCCTTATGTATTTATTGCATTTTCATGTATTCATATTTAATTAATGCATCTTTTCACTGAGCTCTACATTCAAACTATCTCACTTCTGATTCGTTTCAAAAATAATCTCACATGTAACAATTTATATATGTGTGTTTTCTATTCATTAATATAATTGTCAGTTATTTTGATTATCTTTTCCTTTTGTATTGTTTACCTCTTTGTTGTGCTGTGGTGGACATCCCTAAACAATCACAAGTTCAGGGTTCAATTTCAATCCAATCATCTCTATCTTCTCGCAGTCAAACTCGTCCAGCTTCATCTCTCACTGGTCCTTTTCATTCACAGTGTCCTGTTCGGGCTTCAGAGCTCCAGCAAACACAGTGTGTTTCTTCTCTGTTTTGATCTTTCAGTATTTCCTCTTCCTTCAGTCTTATTTTCATTTGCTCTGTTTTCTTCTCCATTCATCTTTTCAGTCTTTTCTTCCAAGATTGCTCCAGGCTTGGCAAATATGACAGTCAGTGCCTTCAAGCAGACATATCACGCTGTTCTTCACCAGCATGCATGTTGCATCACGTGCTTTCTTCCATGCTGCTGGACTCATCAGTCGTTGTCAGTGTTACTGCTTTCGCCTGCACTGTCTTTTAGCTTCCGTTATTTCTTCACGTCCACGATGTTCTATCTGTCTTCATCAGGAAATTGACTGTCCTTCGCGTTTCTTCTCGGGGTCAAGGACAAAGTGAGAGCTCAAGCTGCACAATTTCGAGCCAAAGACTGGCTTATTTTCTCCCAATCCTTTTAATCTACTTTTCTTAAAACATGCATTCGCTTAATCTTCTTAGAATTTAAGGTCTGTCTATTTCTCTGGGTGCTCCCCTCACATCATCAATCACTCACACACCTTCCTCTCACACAGACAACAGCACAGTATTTCCTGTTTCTCTTTCCTGTTTCTACAAATTAATCAAACCCTTGTTTTTCATATTTACAGTCTACAAACCCTCTTTAGTTTTACTAAGTCTTGGTCTAAAAACAATACACCCTTATTTCATGCACACTTTTAAATATTCCAAGTTTTTTGCATTTGTCAGTTTTTGTGACATCATTCACCCAATACTTTCATACTCGTCTCACACACACTGCCTTTTCTCTCAACCTCCCACTTTTCACTCATTCTACTATAAACCTCCCCAGTGTTGTTATGACTTATTTACTAATTGGTACAAATCACACAGAGTCACTCAAATCAAATACTGACAGCATTCACACAGTTAAAATCACTCAAAATACGCTTTCCTAAGGGTATTTTACAGGCATGCTTTTCAAACTCAGAAACAGCAAATCAAATAACAACAATTGAAACCTCTAATCCTTCTCACACTCATTTTAATAGCGCTCTTTCACACATCAGGACAACTAACACTTCTCCACACACATCACCATTCTTTAGGTCAGTTTTGTAGCATCAGTCACACAATCATTTCTTGAGTGGGTGTACTAAGTGCATATACTTATGTGTTTTCAATCAGCGTCAGTGGGATTTAGATTTCTATCCTGCCTACAGTATAATTCCAGGGCCCGAAATATAACAATACTACTACATGCAAAATCTAATAATGCTTCTTCTGATCGCCTTATTACTGAAGTTACTAAAAAGCCGTAATGAGTATCTGAAACCACAGCGTGACATCGACAGGTTACATCATAAACATCTCCTGTCCATGTATATTCAACTACACAATACCCTTAATCCAACATGTGTATTTACGCAAACTGTTATAAAATGTTAGTCAAAAAACACGGTGTCAGTACAAAGAGTCAATAAAACACAAGTCCTATTACTTCCAACAAGTATTACGTCGTTCAAGCACGTGTAAAGCAAAACCCATACTCCAATTCTACATGTATCATAAAGTAGTCCTCGTATTTAACAACCGTAATGCCAACAAAGTAGAAATAAAAGCAATTCTTCCCTTAAAACACCAATACAAGTCATCCTTAACCCAGGCTCTGCAGTCAGTCATTAGCCACTCATTAGTAAACAGGAAATGTCACTCTAAATAAGTCACAGGCATCTCATTTACATAGACACAGACACACAATCTCAAAATAACCAGCCTGCTGCAGTGCCCGTGGCAGACACAATCTATATACAAACAGTCAAATTATAATACAGAGACGTCTCATACATCAAATATTTACAAGGCCTTAGATTGCACAACCTACAGAATTTAGACAAAATTTAGATTAACCCTCCAAGGGATAAACTCCAAGTTTTTGATCGTCAATGACAGTCTCAGTTCCAAACTGTATCTGCTCTAATCCCTAAATATCCTACAGAATTTAGACAAAATTTTAAATTAACCCTCCAAGGGACAAACTCCAAGTTTTTTATTGTCAATAACCCAGTATCAGGTCCAACCTGTGTCTGGTCTAATTGCTAAAGTTCCTAAGTCAATTTAAAAGCGTCCAACGCCCAAGGTCCAACCTTTGCTACCCAAAAAAGCGCAAGTACCGTTCCAAACGGTAAAGTGGTCCAACCACTAGCTATTTTGGAGGTTCCCAAGTTCTCCACGATCGCTAATCGGACTATCCCTTCCAAAGGAAAATCCCAAGCGTCCCCAGGAAATTTGGAGCGTCACCTCCGAGAAATGCGCTTCTTAGAACATCCCACAGTTCCGTTCTACAGAAATTTAATTATGTTTTTAAAGACATCCTATGAAACCACAAAACCGACTGCATTGATATCCAAGCCCAGCTTTATATTCAATTATAACTGCATTACCATATACAGATTTCAAATTACCTATAATCCTAAATTCAGTAGTCCAACTACTTTAAATTCTCTTTCGTTAGCAGTCCAACTGCATTTAAATCCTCGTAGCAGTCCAACTGCTTTTCCTTTAATCAGTACTGTCACTTAACCTTACATTATCATTACTTCAACTTCAATTCTCATGAGATTTTCACCAAAATCAAAACAGACCTTTACCAGTAATGTCAGTGAGTAGACTTTCAATTTTGTCAGAACCAATTCAGCACTGTTTGGAAATAATTCAACAGGTAGTGCCTTACCTTTAGATAAGCCGGCTTATGTCCCCTCACTTCGACCACTGACTCGTGTCTGCCTGTTTGAGCACCTCGGACCCTCTCGGTCTCAACCTCCAACTCTCTCCCTCTCTCAACCCTCGGCCAATGCACCAAATGTTACGGGTTCGAAATTGAGGACGAGAGTAAAACAATGATGGTCCAGAAGAGGTCGGTCAAACAATTGATTTTAATGAATGCACGCAGCGTGGAGAGGTGCAAACTGCAAAACATCAGTTGTACATCTCTACCCAAAATACACTCTAGATTGCTTTTATAACATCAGGGTATTGTAACGCCCCTTCTTGCGTTTACAAGCACATAATTTGCATGTACAAAACATCCATGTATTTTAAGAGATAACTGCAGACACAGAAGTTCCCCATCCATCCAAATATGGTGAAGATCTCAGGCCTTTGAGGTCCCCATGGACTGGACATCCTTTCGTCACCTGTAACTAAGCAAACTCAAATACCACAAGAAGCTGAATACATTCAGGCCTTTGCTCAGCTACTATTTTACTGTAACAATATACTCAGGCTCTGAGTTATGATATATATATATTAACTCAATCATTTTAAAGTAGTTATAACTGCACCTGTAATAAACATGTTAATATTTGATTATGATAACCCCTATAATATAACTTATAACATAATGCCAGCAGCTTCAATAAACACTTTGATGAAATGATAATTAATGTAATGTTAAGGATGATGGTTAGATACAGTTCAGCAGTGACCTAATTTCTTTAAATATTACAAAGGCTAGTCCTACAACCAACCAAGATGTGCACCCATCCTGCGGTCCTTTCCAAACCACAGCTGCAGATTTATTGGGGAAGGTAGCACATCGTATGTCGCTCGGATGATGAAACTTAGTCTATTAAACTCCGTTTCCTAGATTTCACTCCATGAGAGTTTCCTGCTTGAAACACTCTCCCAATTCATCCAGTGACCCTGGTTGGCCAGCGCTATGGCTCTCGCATGTCTGGCTGTTTCCTCCTGTCGACGCACCTCCTCCACCACCATTTTTCGACGTTCGGTTAAAGATGCCTGTTGCCACCGAGGTGTTACTGCGCCAAGAGCAAATCGTCCTCTGCCCTGTTGGACGTGACCCACCACGTCACGATGCCGAAGTGAGGATTTCGCCTGTAGCACAGTTGTGGCTGGGGTCCACTTCCTCCCTGTTGCTAGGGTGGGAGCAGTGCCTCTCACTATGGGGTCCCGGGAGTCTGTGAGTGACATCTCAAGCCTCACTTTTGCACATTTAAACTCCTCAACCACGCTAGGGATAGGCAATGACAGTATCCCGTCGCTGTAGAGTCCAACGCTGCTGAGGCATTTGGGAAGTCCGAGCCACTTCTTAACGTAGGAGCTCACTAGCCTCTCTAGTCGATTGGCATGATTGAGTGAGACCTCGTACATTGTCAACGGCCACAGTAGTCTGGGTAACAACCCAAACTGGAAGCACCAGAGCTTCAGTTTCCCTGGGAGTGCAGTGTTGTTAATCCGCTTGAGGTCATCAGCCAAGTTCTGCTTTAGTTGTTCTAGTTGCCACGTATCATTGAGGTCTGCATTATACCACTGTCCCAGGCTCTTTATGGGCTTCTCTAAGACTGTTGGAATCGGTTCTCCACTGATATAGAATTGCCCGGCTGACAGTTTTCCTTTTATGATGGAGATGCTGCGAGAGTTACTTGGCTTAAACTCCATTCTTGCCCATTCTATGTTTTCCTGGAGCTTCTGTAGCAGTCGCCTAGTACGTGGTTTTGTTGTTGTAGTGATGGTCATGTCATCCATGTAGGCTCTAATGGGAGGAAGACGAAGGCCACTCTTGAGTCTCTCACCTCCCACTACCCACCAGGATGCCCGTATGACCAACTCCATTGCCATGATAAATGCCAGAGGGGAAATGGTGCAGCCTGCCATAACTCCGATTCCCAGGTGCTGCCAGGCTGTGGTGGTGTTCTCAGCTGTCACACAAAACTGCAAATCCTGAAAGTAGGTCTTGACCAGTCCTGTGATGTGATTTGGTACGCTGAAATAGTTGAAGACCATCCACAAGATCTCATGCGGAACTGACCCAAAGGCGTTGGCAAGGTCTAAAAAAGACCACATGAAGGTCTCTTTGTTCTTTCTTGGCAGTTTGAATCTGGTGCCAGATGACGCTGGCATGCTCCAGACATCCCGAGAAGCCCCGGATGACTGATGTGTCAATATAGTTGTTTCTTTGCAGGAAAGCAGATAGTCTTTGGGCCAAGACACTGAAGATCTTTCCCTCTACGTTCAGCAGGCTGATCTGGCGAAACTGGCTGATGGATGAGGAGTTCTTCTCCTTAGGGATCAGAATACCTCCTGCTCTTTGCCAAGCCTTTGGAATCACTCCTTTCTGCCACGCTACCTTCATCAGCTTCCACAGATATTTGAGAACTCGTGAGGTGTTTCTATAGAGCCTATATGAAATACCATTAGGTCCTGGAGCTGATGCTGCTCTTGTCTGCTTCACTACCTTCTCCACTTCACTCCATGTTGGTGGTCTTATGTCCATTTGGTGTTCAGGTACCTGGATAGGCGGCATATCAGTCGGAATGGTAACTGGCTCATGCTTCCAATCCTCAGAGTAAGTTTTCCTCAGATGATCTTCCAGGTCTTTTATGGGCGTTTTGAGGCACCCGCTCTTCTCTTCAACAAAAAGGCCCTTAACAAAGTTGTATGGGCTGCTGTAGAAAAGGGTCTTTGTCCGTTCTTTCTTCTTACGTTGTCATCTGAGGTGTTCTGCTCTTCGGAGCTTAGTAAGTTGTTGCTTTATTTCCTCCTGCAGTGCAGTGAGTCCCTCCCTTTCTGTCTCATAGGCCCTCCTCCACAGTTTCCTCAGTTGTCTTCTCTCTTTCACTAATCTATAAGTTTCCCGCTGTCTCCTGGACTTTAACTGGTTTAAAGGGCCTTTCTGCTGTCTCTGAGTCTTGTTCTTTACCCCAAATCACTCAGCCCCATAGCTGTAGATGATGGTTCCCAGGTTCTCCAACTTCCTTTCAGCTGGACCCTTTTGTTGATCTAGTATAAGAGCCAGTTCCGAGTCAATGGTTTCCCACTCTCTTTTCTCACTGGATCTGGGCCACAGAATCTGATCTTTCCTACCTTCCATTTTCCTTTTCCTTGCTGGTAGTGGTTGGCTAGACTCAGTGTTGGAAGATTCTGTTGGCTGTTTCTGGATGAGCTCTGGGCTGGAACGTAGTGTTAATTGTGGCTGGCTTACATCTATACACAAGTGTGTTGCTAGCATTTGGTGGCTAAACTCCAAGCTAGGGGCTGATATTAAATGGCCGGCCCCTGGGCTACAATCTAATATTTGGTGTGGCTGGCTAAGCTCTAGACTGGGAACTGCTACTGGCTGGATTTGACTGAGTTCCAATCTGAAGACTATGGGAGGATCTGTACGACAATGAACTTCGAACGGGGTGCTGATACCCTGAGGACTGTGGGGATTCTCCTGCCTCTGGACTTCAATCGACTGATTTGACTTACTTCTTAAAAAGTATGTGTCAATGCGAGGCCCCTTTCTCAGCTCGTTGAGGCACTTCTTCCTGCCTTGGTGGATTTTAAGGCCCATGTCAGTTGTTAGTTTTGACCAGCCACAAATTGATTACACAGCAGTGGGGAGTAGACTTTATCACAGTAGATGTCTTTCTGAAGTAAGATGGCAGACTACAGGAACCACCTGAGATTCAGCCTCAGATGCCGACAAAACAGGATTACTCCTAAAAGTTTGCAAATGAGCTCTTCAGTTAAAGGGCAACAAAAATCCTCCAGAAGGCACAGCATCAGCTGCTTAATGAACGGGTGAGGCAAACAAATTTTACCATCGACATGCTAAAATCTCAAGAGGAGCGGATCCGACAGAGACTGACAATGCTTTTAGATGAGAATACTCTTAAAAAGGTGTTTGACTTTACTGAGAAGGCTCGTCTAGCACAGCACAAGAAGTCTAAGACCAGGCAACAAAGGAAGTTTGACTTACTTGTTGTACGTCGGAAACCACAGCTGAATACGGAGAGTGTCCTCAGTGACCAGAAGAGACAAGGATGCGACACCGAGGATGGAAAGGCACCTAAAGAAAGCTCCAGTCGATCCAGGAGAGAAGGAAAACCGCTGCCCAAGCGAAAACCTGTAGTGATCCTGTACGTGTCAGGAGTATCGGAGCAGCTGAGACGCATTTTTTCTAAACACCGGGTCTCTGTGGCTTTTAAACCCCAAAACACACTGCGCCAAAAATTGGTCCACCCCAAGGATCAGGTCCCCCGACACAAACAGAGTAACATAGTGTACGCTGTTACACTATGTTCTTTCAGTGGGCTGGTTTCAGTCATTATGCAAATGTACTGTTTATAAGGTTGGGGAAACCTGCAGTCAGCTGAGCCTGAAGAAGTCACTTGGATGAGTGACGAAACGTTTCTCCCACAAAACGCTACGTCCAGATGAACAGAATCAACTTTTGGAGATGTAGGTATTACAGATACTGCGTTGCAGTGGTTTGTATCATATCTATCTAATAGACTCCAATTTGTACATGTAGATGGAGAGTCCTCTTCACACACTGAGGTTAATTATGGAGTTCCACAGGGTTCGGTGCTAGGACCAATTCTGTTTACATTATACATGCTTCCCTTAGGCAGCATCATTAGAAGACATAGCATACATTTTCACTGCTATGCAGATGACACCCAGCTCTATCTGTCCATGAAGCCAGATAACACACACCAATTAGTTAAACTGCAGGAACGTCTTTAAGACATAAAGACCTGGATGGCCGCTAACTTTCTGCTTCTTAATTCAGATCAAACTGAGGTTATTGTACTCGGCCCTGAAAATCTTAGAAATATGGTATCTAACCAGATTCTTACTCTGGATGGCATTACCTTGGCCTCCAGTAACACTGTGAGAAACCTTGGAGTCATTTTGACCAGGACACGTCCTTCAATACACATATTAAACAAATATGTAAGACTGCTTTCTTCCATTTGTGCAACATCTCTAAAGTTAGAAATATCCTGTCTCAGAGTGACGCTGAAAAACTAGTTCATGCATTTATTACTTCCAGGCTGGACTACTGTAATTCATTATTATCAGGAAGTCCTAAAAACTCCCTGAAAAGCCTTCAGTTAATCCAAAATGCTGCAGCAAGAGTCCTGACAGGGACTAGAAAGAGAGAGCAGATTTCTCCTGTATTGGCTTCCCTTCATTGGCTTCCTGTTAAGTCCTGCTCCTCACATACAAGGTCTTAAATAATCAGGCCCCATCTTATCTTAATGACCTTGTAGTACCATATCACCCTATTAGAGCACTTCGCTCTCACACTGCAGGCTTACTTGTTGTTCCTAGAGTATTTAAAAGTAGAATGGGAGGCAGAGCCTTCAGTTTTCAGGCCCCTCTTCTGTGGAACCAGCTTCCAGTTTGGATTCAGGAGACAGACACTATCTCTACTTTTAAGATTAGGCTTCAAACTTTCCTTTTTTGCTAAAGCATATAGTTAGGGCTGGACCAGGTGACCCTGAATCCTCCCTTAGTTATGCTGCAATAGACGTAGGCTGCCGGGGGATTCCCATGATGCACTGGGTGTTTCTTCTTCACTCACTATGTGTTAATAGACCTCTCTGCACTGAATCATATCTGTTATTAATCTCTGTCTCTCTTCCACAGCATGTCTTTATCCTGTCTTCCTTCTCTCACCCCAACCAATCACAGCAGATGGCCCCGCCCCTCCCTGAGCCTGGTTCTGCCGGAGGTTTCTTCCTGTTAAAAGGGAGTTTTTCCTTCCCACTGTCGCCAAAGTGCTTGCTCACAGGGGGTCATATGATTGTTGGGTTTTTCTCTGTATGTAATATTGTAGGGTCTACCTTACAATATAAAGCGCTATGAGGCAACTATTGTTGTTATTTGGCGCTATATAATTAAAATTGAATTGAACTGTTCGCTGTCAGTACCCTCTGTTAGCTGCTGTTAGGCAGCGTCTGTTTGTATTTAAGATGGTGGAGCAACATGGCGGCTTCCACAAACTGGTGCCCAATCCTGTGTATTTGTAATGGACTACTTCGAAGTTTATGAGAAAGTATCAGTGTGTCAAAAGACATAATTATTGCTAATCACAGAAACTCAGAGAATGACCGACTGTACCTTTAAAAACAGCCCGCTGTGTGTTTCAAGCCATTGTCTCTCCTGTGGTGTTAACACGAGTAAGGCTGTATAGTTGTGATAACCTCATATGAATGCTGCTTATTACATTGAGGATAACTGAGGAACAGAGAAAACCTGCAGCTCACATGCTGCAGGTACTTTTTTGATCATCTTCTGCTCTCTACAGCGCCATGAGCAGGTGCACTGTGGGTACTTCCAGGTTTCACAGACCTGGCTGGTAAAGCATCCCCACAAACCAGCTGTGAAGTCGCTGAAGCTTTCGGGGAGTTTGAGATGTCATCAGGTAGTTGTAGTAGGTTGTAGTCTTTCCATCAAGCCTAGAAGCAGCAGATAAGCCACCTGCCCAAACTCTGGTTTTATTAGATGACCTTGCTAATTTAAATGTCCTGGTGCACAGAAATCTGCTCTGGTGTTCTTGTGTCTGAGGCGAATACACAGTGATGTGAAATAATTTATAGTTTCTATCGTTAAATATGTAAGGTTATTGTGGAATTGTGCAGTAAATAAATGTTTTTACTTCTCTTTTAACGGTTGGAAGTATGGAGGTAGGAGAAAAAAAACCTCCTACCTGTGTATCCTACCTCTTTTTTACAACTAGAGTGGTACTCTTTGAGAATAAAGTAACAACTTCTGATACAATGTGTGGATTAGAGATTACAGTGGTAGATTAAACACAGAGACAAAGAGGCTCCGAAGCATCAGAAACATTTATTTTACAACAGTACATCAGATACTCGTTTCAGGCAAACGTCCACGCTACAAACACAAACCTCTACGCCTCTGCGTGTATGTACAGCACGTCTGCCATTTGTCACCTCGCCATCAGAACGGTTCACATCTAAAGGTGTCTACATCCTCCTCACACAGCGGCTAGTTCATCAATCATTACAAAGATCAGAAAATCAAAATAAATTAAATAATGCATCATTATTATCACCATGTGGCTGCTATCCTCTTACATACATCAGTTTCATTATTCGATGACGGAAATGTGCCGACTCCAGGTTTGGTCAGCCAATCAGGTAACGAGGCGTCTGCAGGTTTCACTGAAGCTCATTCAGAAGCTTTTTTAACCCAGCGATGGGGTCAATGTGAAAACAGGAACACAGGAAGCGAACTTAAACATGTTTGGGAAAATAAAACCTCTGATCTTCATGGACCTGCAGTTTGGCTCAGACCGGTCAGGAGTCGACTCGGCCGCTCGCATCGATACATATGGACACATAACGAGTGTCTGATCGAGCATCGAGATGCGGTGAAGAAATTTAGCCTGTTTGGTTCAACGTCGTCTTTTTTTCTTTGTTTTTTGTTTTTACAAAAATGAATCTACAGACACGAACAAACAGGAAACTTCTGTGACAAATAAAAGACTACAAAATAAAACTTGTCTGATTGGTACAAACTGATTGTTCTGCTAGAAAACTGCTCGTCTGAACAATAATAAGACTTTGGATGTGAAAGCGTCCCTTCATCAACACCATAAATAAAAAGAAGGAAAAGCAAACCTAGAGACAGAGGGAAGAACGGTGAGGTCTAAACTTACACCACATGTACAGCATCGTTACCTCCGCACACTAAACTACAACAAAAACGGGGCTCGATCAGTGTGCACGCAGACACACAGCGCCTCAATCCTTCACCTGTGGAAGACCATAAACATGAAGGGAGGAGGAGGAGGAGGAGGAGGAGGGACGAAGCTCGAGGAGGAAACTGGAGCTTAATTACTGCTGAGAAACTAGAGTAGTGTGATTACTCTTAGAATAAAAAGTAACTGATTGGAAGAGAGCCATCCCGCTGTGTGTGCTGTCCGTGACGTTTCATCATTGGATTTACCAATTTGGTAAGTGCGTGCTCGGCGCTCTCTGACGGACACGTGACTCCATGTCTGATGGCGTGCACTCCCCTGATCTCTGTTTTCATGGGGACGCTGTGGTTGCTCAGTGTTTGTGTAACGCGTTACTGTAATCACATTACAGTTACTACTATGCTGTTACTCGCATTACAAAAGTTGTTCAGTTATCAGCACGGCAGGCAGAAAAAATTAAAAACTAAACACAACGTTTTTATTCTTATGGCAATCAGCTGATGGAGGAAAATGGCGGAGTGGCCGGAAGTACCAGGAGTGTGCTGGGGAAGTGCAGACTGACAGAAACATCTGGATTATGCTGCTAACATCTGCTACATTAATGCGATGGAGACATTAACATGATGGAGACATTAACATGATGGAGATGTGATGGAGACATTAACATGATGGAGACATTAACGCGATGGAGACGTTAACGTGTCGCACTGAGACGTGCTGAATAAAAAGCAGAGGATTCATCTGCAGTGTGAGAGACATGCAGCTAATGTGTGTTTTAATCACATGATTCATGTAATAACGTATACATGTTTGCTATTAGCCATGTACTGTTAGCTTGTCATTGAGCTGCAGTGCGTTTGACCTCTCAGGGCCACCGTAGATTGTGAGACGATGAGTTTCAGATCATTTTGCAGAGTAATGAGAAAGTAATGTAACAAACGGTCTAGTTACTTTCTCCAGTGAGTAATTAGGTAACATACTTGTTACTTTTCCTAGAAGTAATACAGTATGTGTAGTTACTTTGTTAGTAACGACTCTCACGGGTGAGGAAGTGAAAACTGTTAGACGAGCAGGCCGTGGCGGTGGGTTGGTTTAGCATTTGTCCCACCTTCCCTCCAGTGATTGGACGGTAAAAAGTGATACTGCGTTTCACCCTGACCTTGTTCACCTGTTGGTTACCTGATGAAACCTCAGAGCTGAGAAGAAGCTGCCTCGCTGGCGCCCAGCTGAGAGAGTCAGCGTGTCACTTCCTGTCTATACTTTCATCTGAACATTAACCATGAATCTGGATAAATAATCTGTGAGGTCCAAACCAGAGCGTTACTGCAAGTGTTTTTTTCTCTTCCTCCTCCAGGTTTCCTTCCTCCTCTTCCTCGTTTCTCCTCAGAAATTCAAACATGGAAACGTGAAAAAGGGAAAATCTGGGCTGAGCTCATTGTGTCTGAAGCTGAGTGGGATTTCCAGGAGTGTATGTGTGTATGTGTGTGTGTGTGTGTGTGTGTGTGTGTGTGTGTTTAGTATGCATCGGTCTTGTAGCTGTGGTGGGCATCAGAGGTGAGCTGAGTGGTTTCTGTGGCTGAAGATGGCTGCATCACGATGGGGTCGCCGCCATCTGATGACAAAACACACACACACACACACACACACACACACACACACACACACACACACACACACACAATGAAAATAAACATGCATTAACTGCATAAATGAACTAGAATAGAACTAAATTACAACACTGAACAAACTATGATACAAGTAAATATAAAATCACCACTTTATTAGGCACACTTGTCCCTTCACTGCCCTTCAAGGTGTACCTAATAAAGTGGCCGGTATGTTTCCCTATCATCAATAATTTGGTGATCATGTAAAAATCACTAATATATCTTTATCAATGTGTCTGCGAAACAACAGATAAAATTATGAGCACAAAGTGACGTTTATGTGACTCACCTCTGTAACACAACAGCTCCACAGTGTCAACACACTGGGACGCGCTGGGGGGGGGGGGCTTCCGACCCGCATGTATTTGCATACATTATAGAGGCCGCTCGTGCTGACCAAGCTGCCATCTTTTTCTCTTCCCGTCTTTCAACGGCTGCTTCAATTTCAGCTTGACCCTCTAAACCGCAGGTAAGTAATCATTGTGTGTCATCTTTCCTTGCTGTCCCACTGGACTGGACATTAGTTTAGTTTTTTTTAGCTACATCTGGTGAAGTTGTGGTAAAATGCTGGTATTAGCCAATTCGTCGTAGCAAGCTAGCATGAAGCCAGTGTTGGGACTAACGCGTTAAGTAACGCGTTACAGTAACTACGTTATTATTGTGGTAACGAGCACGTAACTAGTTATTATGCCAAACTCAGGAACGTGTTAATCATTACTGGGATTTAGATAGGGTCGTTACTCGTTACTTCGTGTGGTGGATATCGCTGAGCTTCCACAGATTCAATAACATTAGCAAGTGGTGGAGGCCAGCAGGTGGATGAGGGAAAGGGGAGGCAGGAGGAGCAGAGACCCGAGGCGGCCGCCGGTCCGAGTGTCAGGTGAACTGAGCTTCAGGTAAGAAGTTATGACCTGCAGTCTATCTGGGTCAGATATAAACCAAGTTTAGGTGGAGTTTATTTTCGTTGTGCTGACTTTTTACAGTCAGTTACAATAACTCGTACTGCGTACTAGCTAGCATGACGGAGTTTCTATACAGCTGGGTGGGTGCTATGATGTTACTGATAGTGAACTTTATTTTGTTCATAAGGTTAATTATTAGAGTTGCCAACTGTCCCGTAAAAAACGGAATCGTTCCGTATTCAGAGAAAATATTACGCGTTTCGTGTTGAGCTGAAAAGGAACAGTTTGTCCCGAACTTCAGCTAGAATGAAAAAGACACAAAGCTGGATTTATTCTGTGTTTACGCTGCACAGCTGCCTCTTCTTCTCCCGTTCTCTCTCCCTCTCTTTCCTGTTCCTACTTCAATCATGAAACTGATCAATGATCAGCTGATCGTCTCTCTTGTTTATTTATCGCCCACTTTGCGCCAGAAAGAGGAAACCAGCGGATGTCGCGCTAAACAACAGCAGCACGTTTAAGCTTGATCAGCTGTTGTTAGAATTTATTTAATATTACTTTCTAGTATCAGCTGATGTTTGCTGGAGCCACAGCTGTAAAGCTGCTGGTCATGATGTCGGTTTGGATATGTGGTGAGAGGGAAACATGAAGATGAAACCAGGAGATGTCCTTACTGAATCATCAGAGCTGAACAGGTGATGGAGAAACAGGTTTACCTTTTAGGTGACATGAATGAGTTGAAGTTATGAACTGTTTCTGAGAGACAAATAACACCAGGATCCTTTTCTAAGTAGCTGACAGCTGGTAACTGTGCAGGGGCGGGTCTAGCAAAGTGTTGCCAGGGGGGCAGGTAGGGCATTAACAGGGAAAGGGGGGCACAAAGAAATACTTTTATTTCTTATTCTCATTTAAAATGTCTCGCTTTTAAAAAATAATTATCTGAATCTTACAACAAACGATTGATAGATTGATACATATATACCATCAGAACAGTGTACATCACTGTCACAACAGTGTTTGTTTTCATTCAAAGGCTTTATGATTTTTCCTATAATGGCGGGCCGGTCTCTAGTCAAAATGCCCGGGTCGATTTTTTGTCCCGGTCCAGCTCTGTATGCAGCTCATCTGCAGTCTGGTGTTACCTACATCTTCCTACTCGGAAGGCAGAATTTCCAAGTTCTGAGTACAATCAAAAGCACCACGACTGCAGTTTTTGTGTTGGATGTAAAAAGCGCACGTGACGCTGTGACGCAGGCTAGAATCATGGCGGCGGTCAACGACGGTCCAGGCGTGGGATTTCTCATGTGGAAATATGCACATTATCTTTTCCTTTCTATTGGTAGGTGGCACAGTGCAGTTGTGGCAAGTAAGCAAGCTAGAAGACTGGCAATCTGGCTGGGTATCCAGTTAGGGAAGCAACACATTACCAAGAGAATTCTGAGTAAAACCAAAGTTACTTTCCCTAGTAACCAGTTACTTTGAAAGTAACGAGTAACTTGAAGTAACTGAGTTACTTTTGATAGCAGTAACTAGTAATGTAACTAAGTTACTATTTTAAAGTAACTTACCCAACACTGCCTGAAGCTAATATTTGCTAAATTTAGGGACACCTGTGTCTCTGTAGGAGTTGGAGGCCGGTGTTTTAGGAGCAGCACAAGATCTCATCAACAGGCAGTGTTGGGAGTAACGGAATACATGTACCGGCGTTACTTATTTAACATACAAAATATGAGTAAATGTATCCGTTACAGTTACCGTTTAATATATGATATTCAGAATACAGTTACTTTGTTAAAATAAATGGATTACACGGCGGTAATTTCCTGTTTCATATGTTTGGCTATGGTCTCTCTATTTTTGGTAATTCCACGCCGGTGGAAACCCAAACAAAACACGCAATAAGAGGCTCTAATGCCTGGGTCTCTATCTCGCGGCCCATGGCACCCCTACTTACGGCCCGTGAGTGAAGAAATATTTTAAAAAAATTATTCACAAAAATGATTTAATATGAAGGCAATAGGCAGAGTGTTACAGGCATGGCCCTAAACAATGTAGCCTCATGGGCAGTGTAGTCCGTGCTGCAGGGAGAATGGACTGCCATACCCGTTATGTGTCTGTGAGCGAGGGAGGGAGAAAAAGGAAAAGTCCGAGCTGTCTCCGAGCAGAAACGGGAGCTGGAAGCATGTAAATATAATAATAACCACTGCAGCCAAGAAGAGTGCCTGATGAGCCCAGCTGTAAGTAAGCTATTAAGACTCGACTGTACACCGTGTTCGTGTTTTCCTCCGAAACAATAAGTTCGGTTGGAGCAGTCTTTCAACGCCTCTCTCTGTCTCTCGCTAGCAAACTTGACCCAGACAACAAAGTAAAGCTAGTTTTCAGCTACGAGCCCGACACGAACCCGACGTATTAGCCAGAGGTCCCTTTACTACGGTTCGGAGCCGCGGACCTTCAGTAACAGTAATAAATCACAGCAATAGTACATTCACGTAGTTGTAAAGTATTCAGAATGCATTACTTCTATAATCTTTGGTGGAATACATTTTAAAATTAACCTTCCCAACACTGTCAGCAGGTTAGCACCTCATACCACAGTGCACCAAAAGCAGTCTCATGAGCGCTGGGAAGGACAAGCCCAGAGCCCAAAACAGACAGCGCAGGAGTGACAAGGTTAGTAATTGTATGGTGGAAATGATATCTTGATTGTATTTACTTTTTTTTGCCAAAATCTGCTTCTCACATATAGGGCATTTCCAAGATTTTTTTCAAAACTTCTTCAATTTATTTCATTACAGCTGTCCTGTGCCAGATGTTCTGTTGACCCACTGTGGGAGGCATCATTTCAGAAACACCAGGAAGACTGAAACTCATCGCCGGGATCAAGCAGGGCTCGTGATCTTCACTAGCAGCTCCCTCACAAGAGGGATAAACCCAGCATTTCATGAACACTGATGGAGACCTTTGCTTTGTGTAATGTTAGAAGTACTCAGATAATCCTCAGAGGGTCTGGACTTTTACATAATATAATATCTTTAAGTCCTGCAGAAAGTTAAATATATGTTGTGCTCTCTGGTTACTCTGGTATGAATGACTCTGAATTACTTTATGATAAATAACACACTATTGTCAAAAAACAGTGAAAGAATTCCAGATCACAAGTTTTTAGTTCAAATACAAGTAACAACATTTGACTTAAATCAGGTTTTATTTAATTGTGTCAGAAAACATCACGTGCTCTTCATGTAGCTGAGTACATTCAGTGTTTAAAACAGAAGTTGTGCAGGTCTGAGATCAGCAGTTTCCTGAAACACCAAACTGAGGTCCTGTTAATGCTGATATACAGTGACACAGTTACAGGGGTGATTCATCCTTTTGACTTTTTGTCTTTAAATTTATCAATAAAACAGCTGCAGCTTTCACTGACAGCACATGTGGTACTTTAACCTCTGCACTGTTTTCTTCAGTTAATGTTGCAGTTAACATGTGAACATGTTGGATGATCTGTCTGCTGTCACTGGGTGGTGCTGAGGTCTGAATCTGAGGGCAGCTCCTGTAATCACAAAGAGAACAGAACCATCACAAACTGAAATATAAAGTTTATCTCAAATCTGAAATAAAGCTGATCCTTCTCTGTCCTCACACACTCGGGATCTGAAGTTGTTCAGTCCTACAGTTCTGCCGACAGCTGACATATGAGCTGTTTATTTTTTATTTGTTTTAAAGGCCTTATATACCAACACATTTTCCAATATCATGTTTACCTTTGAGTTGTTGATGCTTTATAAATGGACATCTGCAAAGATGAGATGATGGAGCAGGTTTCAGTCGAGGTTCAGTCTGCTGCTGCATCCTGGTCACAACATACGGAGGTGTTATCAGCAGTGAACAAGAAATATTAATGCTTCAAATTATTTGTCTTAAAGGATGCAAGCTGTACAGAGTACTGCACATGTGACTTTGTGAACATAACTCATTAACAATAATTCGGACAGTTTTTTTAACCTGAATATTTGTAACAAACTCAGTAAAAAAAAATGCTAAAAAAAATAATCAGAGGAAAAATGTAACATTTTAACTTAAGCTGACAAGCGGAAGTAGTTGGTTTCAGTACATAAGCATCGGGCTTTGCTATTTAATCCATAGCTATTGACTAATGAGGGGTTACTGAAGTGCCAGGTTTTTAAAAGTTGGCGTTAATGTCCTTCCACATGTGGAAAGCGACAGAAAACATGCTGCTGTTTGCACATATTTAATAATCAGCTCTGCACAGGAGCAGAAGCAGAGTCCAGCCTGTTGCTCTTACAGTGTAATACTCAGAATAAAAGTACAGTAACCGTGGTTAGTCACTAAGCAGCCAGGTGCGTTGCTCTTGATTTCTTTAGTCAGGGTAAATTCATTCACCTGCACGGGTTAGCTAAACGACCTTTACAAAACAAGTTTCCCCTACAGCCGAGTGCTCATTTTAGCTAGCTAGGTAGCTAGCTAAGGACCTAAGTTACGGATTAGCTTACAAACACATTTAACTTACCAAAAATATTGTGGTGGGGCCTCAGGTCCTCCTGTCCGGTAGTCCAATTTACTGAAGAACACCTCAGGCTGTCACTTTGAAATAGTCGGTAATGTAAACGCTGGACCTCTCAGCATCTGCCATTCCTGAACAGACACATGCAAGTTTGTCCGTGACCGCAGCCGCGTCGTCAGTGTTTTCTCCAGTCATTGGTCAGCATTATAATATATGCAAATACATGCGGGTCGGAATCCCTGCCCCCCCAGCGCGCCCCCGGACGCCAAAACGGTGCCAGCAGAGTGAAACTGAAAAAAAATTATAAGCGAAAACAAAAAATTTACAGTTTCAATTAATTGTTTTTCACTATCAATGTTTTTTCAGTTTCAATCCAAGATTTTTCAGTACATTTATTTCAGTTTCAATATTTTTTTCGGTTTCATTTCAAGGTGGCATCGTTCTGATCCCATAATCAGCTAACAGGACTTTTAATCTGACAGCAGCACTTTAAAAATGACAGGAAGTAAAGTCAGGTTACAGGCCGCAGGGCGACAGTGGACAGATTTTACCCACAGTTCATAGGAACTAACGTCTGAGTCACAAACCTGCTGCAAGACAAGATCACAGCAGCTAAAAATACACCAGGACTGAACATGATCAGAGCAGGAACAGGGGTCACACACACACAGACACACAGACACACACACACACAGACACACACACACACACACTCACAGAGACACACACTCACAGAGACACACACAGACACACACACACACACACTCACAGAGACACACACACACACACTCACAGAGACGCACACACACACACTCACAGAGACGCACACACACACTCACAGAGACGCACACACACACTCACAGAGACACACACAGACACACACACACACACACACACACACACTCACAGAGACGCACACACACACACTCAGAGACACACACACACTCACACACACTCACAGAGACGCACGCACACACACAGAGACGCACACACACAGAGACGCACACACACACACACACACACACACACACACACACAGAGACGCACACACACACACACTCACAGAGACACACACACTCAGAGACGCACACACACTCACAGAGACGCACACAGACACACACAGACACACTCAGAGACACACACACACTCACACACACACTCACAGAGACGCACACACACTCACAGAGACGCACACACACTCACAGAGACGCACACACACACACTCACAGAGACACACACACTCAGAGACGCACACACACTCACAGAGACGCACACACACACACACAGAGACGCACACACACACACACACACACACACACACACACAGAGACGCACACACACACACACTCACAGAGACACACACACTCAGAGACGCACACACACTCACAGAGACGCACACAGACACACACAGACACACTCAGAGACACACACACACTCACACACACACTCACAGAGACGCACACACACTCACAGAGACGCACACACACACACACACACACACACACAGAGACGCACACACACACACTCACAGAGACACACACACTCAGAGACGCACACACACTCACAGAGACGCACACACACACACTCAGAGACGCACACACACTCACAGAGACGCACACACACACACACAGAGACGCACACACACACACACAGAGACGCACACACACACACACAGAGACGCACACACACACACACACACACACACACACACACACTCTCTCCAGTGTCTCCAGGTGAACCTAACATCAGGTGACCTGTCACATGATCAAAGGTCTTCCTGAAACTAATTTTCTGTACCTACAGCCCTGTGCAAAAGTCTTGAGCCACCCCTGACTTCTTTAAGTGTTGCTTGCAGATTTGTTTAAGTGCCTTTGAGCAACAGTTTCCCATATAAAGAAATGCTAAAGACTGCACAGTCCTGTACAGTGGCATGGCCGTGCTCACCTCTCTCCTCAGCCGTCATCTGGGCCTCCAGGTCCTCCGGGGAGACGTAGAACTCGGGGTCCTGGTCCATTGGCGGGTGAGGTTTGAACTTGCCGCAACAGCAGTTACAGCAGCAGCACAGGCAGCAGCAGAAGTAACAGCCGGTGGCCAGGCAGCAGAAGACAAACAGGGCCTGAGGACAGAGCAGGATACCAGGTTCAGTGCATAAATAGCTTCGGGGGCGGGGCTTTTTAATCTTACACTGATCTGGAAGAACAAACAGCAGGAACTCAAACTTTCTCATTGTATGAGAAAGTTACACACACTACCAGTCGAACGTTTGGACACAGCTTCTCATCGAATGGTTTTTCTGTATTTTTACTACTTTACACATTGTAGATACAAACATCAAATATATGAATCGAGATTTATGGAATTATGCATGTTTTATATTTTAGATTCTGAAAGTAGCCGTCCTTTGCTTTGGTGACTGCAAACCCTCGGCCTTCTCTCAGTGAGCTTCATGATGTCGTCACTAGGGCTGCCACGATTAGTCGACTAGTCACGATTACGTCGACAATCAAATTCGTCGACGACTAATTTAATAGTCGACGCGTCGTTTGAAGCTTTGTGAGATCCCAAAAGATGCAGGAATAAGTAGTAGGATTTAAGAGTGTAATAACGGACCTAAACAGAAGATGGCAGCACTGCACGTACAAGGATGCCAGCTGCCGTTAAACCCCGAAGAAGAAGAAGCAGCGTCCGGTATCGTAGCTGTGTCCAAATTCAGGAACCGCATCCTCCTGTGCCCACATTAGTAGGCCGATTACGTTACAGCGACACGACGAAGGCTGTCCAAATTCGAAGACTCCAACAAATGCGGCCGACAAATGCGTCCTCCTTTTCCCCAGATTTCAAATCAAATCAAATCACTTTTATTGTCACATCACATGTGCAGGTACACTGGTACAGTACATGTGAGTGAAATTCTTGTGTGCGAGCTTCACAAGCAACAGAGTTGTGCAAAATACAATAATGTAAAACAAGCAAAATATAAAAATGGCTAATCTAAAAAGTAATAAATATATGTACAATATGTAAAGGTATATACATTACTGAATGTGTATACTAAATATGTTTTTCTACGTGTGTGTGTTTGAGTGTGTATATAGTATGTATATACATGTTTTACAAATGAAATAAAGTAAACAATAAAATAAGATATATAAAATATACAGAGGTTGGTATGTGCAAAACAGTGGCATTTATATACAGTATGGAGTGCATAATGTTGAAGTTCCAGTAGTGAGGGTGAGGTGTCTATGAAGTGTTCAGCAGTCTGATGGCCTGATGGAAAAAGCTGTCTCTCAGTCTGCTGGTACGGGACCGGATGCTGCAGAACCTCCTTCCTGATGGAAGTAGTCTGAACAGTTTATGGCTGGGGTGACTGGAGTCCTTGATGATCCTCCCCGCTTTCCTCAGGCACCGCTTCCTGTAGATGTCTTGGAGGGAGGGAAGCTCACCTCCAATTATCCGTTCAGAGCACCGCACTACTCTCTGGAGAGCTTTGCGGTTGTAAGCGGTGCTGTTGCCATACCAGGTGGTGATGCATCCAGTGAGGATGCTCTCAATGGCACAGCGATAGAAGGTCCTGAGGATGCGGGGGCTCATGCCGAATCTCTTCAGTCTCCTGAGAAAGAAGAGGCGCTGCTGCGCCTTCTTCACAGTTTTGTTTATGTGTACTGACCACGTAAGATCCTCAGCCAGATGTACACCAAGGAAGCGGAAGCTGCTCACTCTCTCCACAGCGGCGCCGTTGATGGTGATGGGGGTGTGTACTCCTCTGCACCTCCGGAAGTCCACTATCAACTCCTTTGTCTTTGCGACGTTGAGGGTGAGATGGTTGTCTTGACACCAGTGGGTCAGGGCGCTGACCTCCTCCCTGTAGGCCGTCTCATCACCGTTGGTGATAAGACCCACCACTGTAGTGTCGTCCGCAAACTTCACAATGATGTTGGAGTTTCTAGTGGCCGTGCAGTCGTAGGTGTAGAGTGAGTACAGGAGAGGGCTCAGTACACACCCCTGTGGAGCACCAGTGTTCAGTGTGATGGGGGATGAGGTGGTGCTGCCCAGTCTGACCACTTGGCGTCTGTCAGACAGGAAGTTAAGGATCCAGCTGCCGAGGGAGCTGCTCAGTCCTAGATCCTGCAGTTTCCTGTCCAGCTTCGAGGGAACGATGGTGTTGAATGCTGAGCTGTAATCTACAAACAGCATTCTCACATACGTGTCTCTCTTCTCCAGGAGGATGGGTCAGGTGTATAACTTCGTGGCCCAACCTATCCCAGAATTCATAGCGCGGCCCTGCTCAGTTTCCAACAATGGCCGCAGCTAGTTAAGTGTGCCTATGTAATCTCACACTTATTACTATTCGACAGATTTATTATTCTTATTATTATTTTTCTTCCGCCTGAAATTATGAACCGTTTCACGGCGAACAGCTGATGACTCTCTGCTTAAAACTCAACAGTTTTTTGCTCCAAACACATACATCCTGATGTCTTCGGACATCTAATCCGGCAGTAGCATAGGCACACTTAAAATTTCTTCGGAAATTTTTGCTATCTAGTTAGTTTTAATATTACTCTTATTATTCTTTCTGGGTCACAAAATAAACGTTTATCATATTTTCAGGTGAGAATGTAGCTGTGTAAACCTCAAATATCTGCTCGGTTTATCAAGACACCACATATTTTCAAAAGCGCTCCGATGTTTTCGGAGACGTCTGTTACCCACCAGCTCGATAGCTAGCCGGGGTTCAAGGCTCACTAGAGCCGCTGAGAACACCGGACTCCCGGCAAATCGTTTTCAAACCCACCGCCATCTTTCACTACTCAGGTTAAACATGATATATAAGTCACTTAGATAACTTAAAAATGTTATTGTTTGGCTTTTTTTCAGTATTTTATTTGTTCCTGAGTAAATCGGTTTGGCTGAGATTAAAGTTATAGTTTTTACACGGCTGAATAAACGTCAAGCAGACAACTGATTAGAAGTGTGAGATGCTCGAGAGTTTACTCCGTGGCCTGTTATAGTTTAGACAGCAAGGAGCAGACGGCTGAGTTTATTAAACTCCACCGAAACAATCTGCAAATTTCATTTAAATTTAATAAACTATGATCTTGTCTTTATTTTTAGTTAGCACCTACTTTAAACACTTAAAGCTGGAAGCTAATGATAGTTATATAAGAGCAGATGCTGCTGGTGCAATAAGCTGTACGTTTTACGTCCAATGGATGATGATCTGATTAGTCGACTATCAAAATAATCGTTTGTGGCAGCCCTAGTCGTCACCTGACATGGTTTCACCTCACAGGTGTGCCTGTCAGGGTTCACAGTTGTCAAACACAGCCCTATTTGACAACTGTTAGAATTCATGGCAAGAAGCAAGAACCAATCAGCTGAAAGAAACAACAGTGCATCATTACTTTAAGAGCTGAAAGTCAGTGAGTCTGGAGAACTGCTAAAACTTTGAATGTGTCCCCAAGTGCAGTCAGAAAACCATCAAGACAACGATGAAACTGTCTCACATGAGGACGCTCCAGGAAAGGAAGACCAGGAGTCCCCTCTGCTGCTGAGGATACATTCACCCGAGTCATCAGCCTCAGAGTTAACAGCAGCTCAGATTAGAGCCCAGATAGATGCCACACAGAGTTCCAGTAGCAGACACATCTCTACATGTTCAGAGCAGACTGTGTGAATCAGGCCTTTATGGTCAAACAGCTGCTGAGAAACCACGACTAAGGAAAAGCAACAAGCAGAAGAGATTTGTTTGGGCCAAGAAACACAAGGAGTGGACATTAGACCATCTGTGCTTTGGTCTGATGAGCACAGATCTGAGATCTTTGGTTCCACCTGCCGTGTCTTTGTGCAGAAAAGCTGAACGATGGTCTCTACATGCATGGTTCCCACTGTGAAGCATGGAGGAGGAGGTGTGATGGTGTGGGGGGGCTTTGCTGCTGACACTGTTGGGGATTTATTCCAAACTGAAGGCACACTGACCCAGCATGGCTACCACAGCATCCCGCCATCAAGTCTCACTTATGGAGTCCCACAGGGATCAATATTAGGACCACTGTCAG
This sequence comes from Pelmatolapia mariae, assembly GCF_036321145.2. Taxonomy (NCBI): domain Eukaryota; kingdom Metazoa; phylum Chordata; class Actinopteri; order Cichliformes; family Cichlidae; genus Pelmatolapia; species Pelmatolapia mariae. The sequence goes on along the minus strand of NC_086244.1, from coordinate 843,604 downwards.
TGATTTCATTAATCCCTCTAATATTCTACACAAAGTAATATTAGCAAAATTTAGATCTTTAACAAATTAATATAAACGAGGAAATGATCAAGGTCATGTCATGATGTTGGAACGTCTGGAGGTTCACGCTGACAAATTTGGCATACCGATGAATTCCTGAAGAAATTATTTAAATATGTTGAAGTGTTAAACGAAGCTCTTCTTCCATGTGAAGCTCTTACCAGCCTCCAAGCCGCACTCAGTGTGCTGTGATGTCCCGATACCTTGACAGGACGCAGAGTTACATGAGCTCGGGGTAAACGCTTCCTCTGACGGTCCATGATGTGCTTGTGATCTGCACACTTTCTCTCTCGTGGACTGCATGGAGCCAGCTGTTAACAGTGGGCTCAGTGTGACCTGCAGAGGTCGGCAGCTTCGGTTCAGCCCTCCTTCTCTCAGAGGCATTTTTGAGGTTCAAGCCCAGTTTGACCTAATCTAAGGTCATAAAATCAGACTTTCACCATCCTGCCTGCAGACACGTTCCTTTCTTTGGGATGGCAGACGTCTGTTTAACAGGAAAGCGATGAGTATTTCATCTTCCTCAGTGTCCGTCCGGACCTGTGTCACAGAATGTGTTTGACTGACAGGTCCGGTTGTTTGGAAAGGTCAAAGTTTATTATTATTATCACCACACTTCGATAACTCTCACCTATCACAGTTTGATTGAATCAGATCTGCCTGCTGATTAGGTTTCAGGAAACGCTGCAGTTGCAGTTCATTTGCGTACCGATAAGATAACGATGGGCTCATTCAGAATAAGTGCTGGAGGCGTTTAAAGACAGCCCGGTCACAGAGGTACTCTGCAGACGCTCGGGTGATGATGTGAGCACGGGCACACACCTGGAAGCGTGCGAGCGACGATGCTGCAGTCATATTTGCATCGGTTCACGTGTTTCCGTAGAGTTTGTGTGCGACGGCTAAAACCTTTGTGTTGGTCTCTACAGTGCGAGGAAGGGAATGTATCCGGATCCTTCTATGATTAGAAGCACATTAAAGACAAGAGCAGCGCCTGAAAGCTTCACGCCTGCTTATCAAACGCGCTGCGAGATCTGCGGTCGTGAAAGCTGACCCACCTTGGCCCACCAGCTGGACAGAACAAAGTAGGTGTTGACGTTCTCCTCTCCGAACTGCTCGGCCACGTACAGCCCCAGGGAACCGTATTTGTCGTAGATGTTCTTCTTGGTGGCGTCCACCAGGATGGAGTGGGCGTTATTGATTTCCTTAAACTTCTCTGCTGCGTCGGGGTTGTCCGGGTTTTTGTCTGGGTGAAACTTCAGCGCCAGCTTCCTAAAAACAGAAAAAAAAAAAGAATCAAAGGAGGGAAACTCTGAGATCACTCCAAACAATCTCTGATTATTCACTTTATTTACTGATTATGTGAATGAACATCTCACAAAAAAGAACGCCGATATTGCCAGACAAGCCCGTATCATGCGTAAAGAAAAAGAAATTCAAGCAACATGGACAAGAAATTGTAAAGTGATGATAAAGCTCAACAGAACACCAGAAGAAGCCAAGGTTGTAACTAGATGATTACACTGTTGTGGTCGGACGGCAGAAGGTCTGTTATGATGTGTTTGCTAACAACTAGCCGAACTTATTCAATGAAAGACACTATTTGGCAAGGTATGAGACAGTCGACTGGAAGAGTATTAGTGTGAAGCTGCAGGTGGATATGGAACTGGGATCGACGGTGTCACCATTATGCGCGGAGACGAGATATAGATCTGAGCCGCAGTTATTTATGGATCAGAAAGAACTGTATAGCTATGAGTGGTTTCTCAAAATATGTTGTGAAATACTTATAACAGACATTTAAAGAATACCCAATCACAATGACTGAAGATTCGGATTACAAATTACATGATTTTGAAAATAATATCGATCCAGAAAGGAATGTGCTTAATGCAATTAATGTTACATGCGAGTATTATACTGAGAATCAATTTAGGGATAATGTTGACTTAGGCAATACATTTTCATTAATTCATTTCAACTGTAGAAGCCTCTATAAAAGTTTTGTTCTGATCAATGATTTTTTGAATAATCTGAAAGGCAAGTTTAAAGTGATAGCACTATCAGCAACATGGACAGATGAGGAAAGGGGCTGGGACTTTCACATTGATGGGTATGAATTATATCATATAAATAGATCTAATAAGAAGGCAGGAGGTGTGGCACTTTTTGTTGATAGTGATTTGAAATGTAAACAGGTTGAATATATGTCTGTGGCTATTGATGATTTAATGGAGTGTGTGACAGTAGAAATAGAAATGGAAAGAAAGAGTAATATAATTGTTACTTGTATGTATAGGAGGCCTGGGACACTGATAGAAACATTCACAGATGTAGTAGAAGATTTACTGAGCAAGGTAAAGGGAAATAAGACATTCTGTATTTGCGGGGATTATAATATTGATTTTTTTAAAATGTCCAATCATAAGGCATCATCAGATTTTTTTGAGTTATTATTTGGAAGAGGGTTCTACCCTCTGATTACTAAACCTAGTAGAATAACTGAAAAGTCAGCTACTTCAATTGATCACATTTTCATTAATTGCTTGGAAAGCAACATTATAAGTGGTCTTGTTATAAATGACATAAGTGATCATTTACCTGTTTTTGTTACTTTAGATTATAAAATGACACGAAAGGAGGAAGCGTGTGTGGACAGATATATAAGAATTAGAAATGATGATGCAATAAATACGTTCAGGCAAGATCTTATGAAAGAAGATTGGAATGAGGTTTATGTAAATGACGTCAATGCTGCATACGAGGCGTTCCTAAATATTTATTTGGTTTTGTATGAAAATCACTGTCCACTGGTATAGAAGCAAAAGAAAAAGAAAACTACTGGTAAACCATGGATAAGGACTAGAAAATGCATGTAAAAAGAAAAATAAACTGTATAGAGATTATATAAAGCTTAGAACAAAGCCTGCTGAAATGAAATATAAAGTTTATAAAAATAAGTTAGTATTAATTATCAGAAAGGCTAAGAAAGAGTATTATAATAAATTATTTTACAAAAACAAAAATAATGTTAAGGGTACGTGGAATATCTTAAAAAACGTATTGGGTAATAAATATACATCTTTAAATTTACCTACTTACTTTAATAAGAAAAATAAGGTCGTAAGTGATATGAATGAAGTGGTAAATGAATTTAATTCTTTTTTTGTAAATATTGGGCCTAACCTGGCAAACTTAATTAGAAAACAGGATGATTCAGAATGGAATGACGAATGGAAAGGGGATAGCAGAGTGGTACAGTCTTTGTTTTTAGGGGAAATCACTGAAAAAGAAATCATAGCTATTGTAGCAAATTCTAAAAACAAGACATCCACTGACTGTGATGGGTTAGACATGGTCATCGTAAAAAAGACCTTGGATTGTATAATCAAACCTCTCTGTTATATTTTTAATCTCTCATTTTACACGGGTGTATTTCCTGACTGAATGAAAGTGGCAAAAGTTATCCCTCTTTACAAATCAGGAGACAGACATAGTTTTAATAATTATAGACCAGTATCATTGCTATCACAGTTTTCTAAAGTGCTTGAAAAACTCTTTGCACAAAGATTTGATAGTTTCATTGAAAAACATCAACTGTTAAGTGAAAGTCAGTACGGAACAGATCAACAGCAATAGCATTAATGAATACTATTGAAGACATTTCATTAGCAACACATAATAATAAATATACTATAGGGGTATTCATTGATTTAAAAAAAGCTTTTGACACTTTGCAACACTCCATCTTGATTTCTAAGTTAAGTACTTATGGTGTGAGAGGAATAGTATTGAACTGGTTAAGCAGTTATTTAGATAATAGGTTTCAGTATGTGCAGTGTTTAGGCAACTCATCTGATAGAATGAAAAGAGAATGTGGGGTCCCTCAAGGTTCTGTTTTAGGACCAAAACTTTTTAATTTATATATAAACGACATTTGTGATGTGTCAAAAATGTTAAATTTTGTTTTGTTTGCAGATGATACAAATTTTTATTGTTCCGGAGAAAACTTGAAAGAATTGGCTAAAATTATGGTTATTGAAATGAAAAAAATTAAAAAATGGTTTGATGTAAATGAGTTATCACTGAATTTGGAAAAAACAAAGTTTGTGATATTCGGAAACCGAGCAAAGGAGGAAGAGATAGTATTATCTATAGAGGGAGTATTAATTGAAAGAGTGACAAAACTCCGTTTTCTGGGTGTAATAGTGGATGACAAGTTAACATGGAAACCTCATATTGAACATGTTAAAAAAAAGTTGGCTAAAAGTATTTATATCCTGGGTAATGTAAGATATATATTAGATTACAAGACAATGAGAATAATATATTTCTCATTGTTTCTACCATATCAGTTATTGTGTTGAAGTATGGGGGAATACATACGTGACTAATGTGAAACCATTATATTTATTACAGAAGAGAGCGCTTCGAATTATGCATAATGTTAAATATAGAGAACACACTAATAGTTTGTTTATAAAATCGAAATTATTAAAACTAGAAGATATAGTGAAATTACAGACATTAATTATTATGTTTAGGGCAAAAAATAAAACACTACCTCTTAAGTTACAAAGTTTATTTGTATTGTGTTCAGAAAATGGGGACGGCAGAAGGAAGTTTTACTTTAAGCATCGGTTTGCTCGAACCACACAAAGGCAAATGTGTCCAACAGTCATAGGCATAAGAAACTGGAACTCTCTCGATGATCATCTTAAGGGTTGTACAAATGTTTCTCAATTTAAAATCTGCTATAAGAATAAAATGATAAACAATAACAGAATGTAATTGTAGAAAAAAATTATCCTTTTAGTTTGATATTTAGTGGTATTGCTCATTGTTCTGTTTGGTTTGTTTTGTTTTGTTATGTGCAGAATATTGTCAGAGTGTAATTTTGGTTTCCTACTTGTATTGTCACAGATAGGGGGCAGGTGTCATAAGAATTTATTCTTCTTCCTGCTCCTTTTCATGCATGGAAACAGTGTTACTTTAATTGAAAGGAAGGTTGTGTATGGGAAATGAATTACTGCTGTACCATGTGTGAAACTAAATAAATAAATAAATAAATCATCTATTTCCCTTTGACCAACATCTTTATTTCTGTGCTTCCTTTTTAAACTGACGCAGAAAAGTGAGAAACCTGTGGTTATTATTTACTAAAATTAAACAGAAGAATGAATTAAAATGTGTATTTTCAGAAAATATATAAAACAGAGAATAAACAGGAAAAAGAAGGGATGATGGTGTGTGTCGGGATAAATCAGGTGTCATTTTCTTTTTTTCTTTTTTTTCTTTTTTTTTAAACCTGTCCCGTTTGGTTCTTTTGCCATCAGAATTATTGTCTAAAGGCGAAGAAAGATGCCCAACGGATTTACTTTACCAAATGGACCATCCCAGCCTTGCCGTAATGGTCCATTTGATTTACCTTTTATTGTTTTTTTTATTTTATTTTATTTTATTTTTTTTACTTGCTAGATACGGGACAGGGGAAAAGAAAAGGGAGAAAGAAAGAGGGGGGAAAAAACAAAACAAAACAAAACAAAAAAAAACAGCGGAGAAGAGGGACGGGGATAAAGGGCAAAAAACAAAAACCAACAAAATAAGCAGACAAAAAATACATATATCGATCACCTGGATCACCTGTTGAGAAAGAAAAAAGAAAACAAGCAGAAGAAAACGAGAGTAATAGAATAAACAACATCACAATGATATATGGGAATATAACGCTAAATACTTAATATTAAACATTATTGTGCAGCACGTGAGATCGACAGCGCACAGTGTGCTTTGAGGTAGGAGCCAAAAAGGGTGTAGTTTGTGTGTGTGATCACCTGTGTGTACACCTGTGAGCATGAGCGCGCTTGTATTTAAAAGGTTCCTTAATGTAATGATCTGCTAGAGGGTGTGGGGGGCCACAGTCCCATCCTCCAGGGCATGAAGCAGGTATGGAGGAGATCAAAACTCCAGACATCCAGAGGCCCCCAGAACACAAGAGACCAAGGAAGACCAACAGAGGGGCAGCCGCGCCACTATCCCAGAAAGAGCTGAGGAGAGTCCCAGATGAGGGATCACTCAGCAGCCGCGGAGCAGAAGCCAGGGGGGGTTGCAGTGACGTGCCCGTGAGCTCCGCCGGCAGCCAGCTGTGCCTGAGTGACCGAGCCCCAGGCCGAGAGGCCGAGGGTACCCCACCCCCGAAGGGGCCCGAGCGAGCCCCAGGTTCCAGGCCCGGATAAGCAGCCACCAAGGAGTGAGCCGGTGTGTACCCGGGCGCCCACCCCCGGACACAAAGAACCACCAACGCATCGAGGTCTGAGGGCGTCTGCCACCGGCAGGGGAAGTGGTGGGGGGAGATAGGCCTCCAAACCTTGGAGGGCCTGAGATGTCCCCAGAGAGGTGGCGTCTGATACCCAACCTGACATATAGACACAGACATACAGGCACACTCAAATACAAACATCCATTCCCACCCTCATGCTCTCATAGGCAATTACTCCACACTCAACCAACGTGGAGACAGACATAAAGAGACGCTGTACACACAATCACACTCCCCAAGCGTACTCTAAGAACCGGGTCTAGGTACCCTTGCCCCTGGAGGGGGAAACTGCACCCAGACCCAGGTGGTGTTACCCTTTTCCCTGCAGTGGGGAGAAGCAGACTGCCCCGACTCCGCAGCAGCAGGGAGGCCCCACACACCAGACCCCAGTCGGACGGCCAACTCTTCCTCCTAGCCCCCCCGCTCCAGCAGGCCGCAGAGACCGGGGGTGTGTGAAGACTCCAAACCTCCCTCTACCCGCTCATATGTAGTGTTGATGTATATGTGTTCTAAGGTGCAATTAAAACCCAGGAGGGCATGGAGCTACCTGCCAGAGAGCAGCAGGTAAGCGCATAGCCCCTCCTGATAGCCCTCAATGTCTACGTGTATTTAAAATTGAGAGGTGGGCAACGACGCCAGGGGTGAGGTGTACACCCTGATGGTAATTTGGAGTCCGTGTTGTGAGCCCACCCCCAAGATCCTATATGTATATGTTATGAGAGTGTGAGTAATGTGAATGTCTAAGTTGTGAGATAAAATTGAGGCAGAGGCAGCCAGAAGGGGACAGGGGGGGGGGGGGGGGGGGATGCCTCCTCTGCACCCTGGTGACACACCCCTACCCCAAGGCCCTGCATGTGTGGGTGATTGTGGTGGAGCGGGAAGAGGGAGGCAGCTGGAGATGGGGAGGGAAGAAAGGGAGGGGCAAGTGACCCCTCCCTGGGGCCAGCTCCCCCGCTGACCCCAGTAGGCACCCCCATGCTCTGCAACCCGCCAGGGAAAGGGGGCCCAGGCCCATCCGGACCAGGGCCCAGTGCAGCAGCGCCGCCCGGCCCCACAGAGCCTGGGACAGCCCACCCGACCCCACTACAGAGAAAACTGCACCCACCCCATCATCCACTCATCTTCCAGACTACACAAGACAATAGACGCCCAGGCTGAGATCTTCCTCCACCTCTCCTATATCTCCCCCTCCTGCAGAGAGAATTCCTGAGGAGAGGAAAGCTCCTGCAAGATGTGACAACCTCCCCCACCAGTTGAAGAGTCCCCCAGGTGGCTCGATGCACCGGCGGCGCCCTGCGCCAGGACTGGGCCCCCATATACCCACCCGCCCACAACCCCAGCAACACACCAACCAGGACCCGAGCCCCCGAGGCCCGGCCAGGGCCCCAGCCCAGAGACGGAGCGCCCCCAGAACCTCACGCCTGTCCCGGACCCACCCAGGGGCAGCCAGGCTACCAGGTCAGTAACCCACGTCCGTCAGCACAGACCCTCCCCTAGCCCCGCTGCACGCAGCCACGAGGAAACCGTCACCTAAGAGCCAACAGAGCCCTTAATTGGCCATGACCGCTACCCCGGGTTGAGCCCCCCAAGGAAGATGCTCCTGGGGAACCCCCCGACGCCCTAAGCCTGTCCCTACCCCCACACCAATCACAACAGTGAAGGTGGGACCAAACTATGACCCCCCACCCCCACTAGGTGATGGAGCTGATCAAAGGAGCCCAGAGCAATTGATCTGATGTGGTGGCAGAGGCTGTATCAAGACTAATGTAATCTAATAGATCATTTCTATACTGGTTAGAATTAAGATTATTTTTATTTTTCCAGTTCATGAGGACTGTTTTCTTGGCTATGCATAGGGCAGTGAAAACCATGTGGGCTATATTCTTTTCTGAAGTGACATTATCTAAGCTGCCCAACAAACACACTAAAGGAGAAGTTGGAATGTTACATTTGAGACACTTCGATAAGTCTTCACATATCTCACGCCAAAACTTCTGAACTGGTGGACAGAACCAAAGAGCGTGGATATAATTGTCCGGTGAATTGGTTTGGCAGTGTGAGCAGTTGTTGGTAGACGTAAAGCCCATCTTGAACATCCGATGACCTGTATAGTGCACTCTATGTAGTATTTTGTATTGAATTAATTGAAGACTGGGATTTCTAATTAGATGAAAGGTTTTTAAGCAAATCTGAGACCAAAAGTTTTGGTCTAAGTTAACTGATAAATCCGCTTCCCATTTTGCAATAGGAAGTGATATTGATTCATCTATTTTAGAAAGCATTCTGTATATTTTGGATAGTAATTTGGGGGTTTTAAGAGTAAGAAATTGAACCACACTTGGTGGTGTTTGTAGTTCAACTTGACCCGGTTTAAATTTCTTTTTTACTATGGATTTAATTTGTTGATATTCTAAAAATCTTTTCTTGTCGATCCCATATTGTGTAACTAGTCTGTCAAATGAAATAAATTCTGTTCCTTCTAGTATATGTTCTAAATATTTGATTCCTTTACCACTCCAATCTGAAAAGTTTATCATATTATTGTTTTATAATATGTCAGGGTTGTTCCAGATAGGTGTACGTTTGCATGGGATTAATGAAGACTCTGTCAACTTCAGAAACTCCCACCATGCTGTCAGAGAGGAGCTAATGTTGACGCTTTTGAAGCATTCATGTCGTTGAATGTTTGAGCTGATAAATGGTAGATCTGAAATCTCTAGATTATTGCAAAGTGCTTGTTCTACATCTAGCCAAGGTTCATCTGAGAGGGTATGTTTTAGCCATCCTGAGATAAATTGGAGCCTGTTGGCTAAGAAGTAGTGCTGAAAGTTAGGTAGTTCTAATCCTCCTTTATCCTTGGTCTTTTGTAGTGTTTTTAAGCTTATACGTGGGGGCTTATTTTTCCAAAGGAATTTGGACATATATGAATCTAGAGATCTGAACCAATCTTGTGGCGGTTTAGTTGGGATCACTGAGAATAAATAATTTATTTTTGGTAAGACCATCATTTTTATAGCGGCAACCCTTCCCATGAGTGATATGGGTAGACATTTCCACCTAGCCAGATCGCCTTCTACTTTCTTTAAAAGTGGGATATAGTTTAATTTAGTTAGATCTGCAAGCTTGGGAGAAACATTAATACCTAAATATTTTATATTTCCCGATTGCAGTGGAGTAGAAGAGGAATTATGGAAGGAGCAATTAATCGGAAGGACTGTAGATTTTGACCAGTTAATTGAGTAATCTGATATTCTTGCAAAAGAGTTTATCAATTCAATCACCCCAGAGATATTGGTTTGTGAATTTTGGAGAAAGAGTAACACATCATCCGCATAAAGGCTGATTTTATGTTCCACGTTCTTGCATTTTATGCCCTTAATTACTGAATTCTGTCTAATTGCTGCTGCTAGTGGTTCGATAAAAATTACAAACAGTGAAGGGGAGAGTGGGCATCCCTGCCTGGTGCCCCTCAGGAGACAGAAGCTGGAGGATGTCTGGTCATTTGTTCTGACACAAGCTGTTGGGGAATTATATAATATTTTTAACCAGCTGATGAAAGAAGATCCAAAACCAAATTTGTGTAAAGTTGCAAATAGAAATTTCCAGTTAACTCTGTCAAACGCTTTTTCTGCATCTAAAGAAAATATTGTAGTTTCAAGGTTTTTACTGTATGAGTAGTCTATCAAATTAAGTAATCTACGTGTGTTTGTTGATGAGTGCCTACCTTTTATGAAACCAGTTTGGTCAGGATGAATTAAGAGGGGGGTTATTTTCTCTAGTCTCTTCGAGAGAGCTTTGCAGATTATTTTAAGGTCTACATTTATAAGGGATATTGGACGATAGCTTGAGGGATATACAGGGTCTTTGCCTGGTTTTAGCAGGAGATTGATGTTTGCAGAATTCATATTTGATGGGAGTCTGCCATTTTCTTTGATTTCCAACAGCGTTCTGTAAAAAATTGGGGCTAAAATCGTCCAGAATTCTTTGTAGAATTCTGCAGGAAAGCCGTCTGGACCTGGAGCCTTATTATTGGGCGTACTTATCAGGGCTTCCTGGAGTTCACCTGGTGTCAGTGGCGAATCCAATGCCATTGCTTGAGAGTCTAATAATTTTGGGAGAGTTATGTTGTCTAAAAACTGATCAATTTCCTTTTTAGATGGGTTTATTTGTGGTGAATACAACGTTTTATAGAAATCCCTGAAGATGTTGTTTATTTGTTTCGGGTCATATATTGTGTTCCCAGATGAATCTTGAACAGCACATATAGTTGTTTTTTCTTTATTTATTTTTAGCTGGTTTGCTAGAAATTGACCGGATTTATTACCATGTTCATAATTTTGTAAGCGTAGTCTTTGTACTAAGAATTTTGTTTTTTTATCAATTATCTCATTTAATTCTAGTTTTGTTTTGCGTATTTTGTTCAATGTTTCCTGATCTTGGTCGGACGCATAGGCTTCTTCTAGTGATTTGATGGTTTTTTCTAATTCCTGGATATTTTTGTTTTCTTTTTTCTTTTTATGTGATGAGAAAGAAATTATTTTACCTCTCATCACAGCTTTCCCTGCTTCCCATAGAACAGAAGCTGATGTTCCGGGAGTGTCATTAAAGTCTAAATATGAAGTCCACTCTTTTTTAAAATATTTAATAAAGTCTTCATCTGGTGTCATTTTCTGACTTTCCTCTACAGCTGCATTAGAAACATGAAAAACATTAAAAGATGAATCAGCTCTCTGCTGTTTGGCTTTGGAAGGTGAAGCTGTGGCAGGAAAAGGTCCTGCAAGCTGATCCGTGTGTGAGGAGGGGGAAGGAATCATCTCACAGACACAATCCTTTCAACATGCTCTATAACCCTTGACCCTGGCTCCCTCTAGTGGCTAACTGCTGTGTGTGTGTGTCTGTGTGTGTGTGCGTGTGTGCACCTGTAGCATTTCTTGATGTCCTCTGTGGTGGCGTTCTTGTCGACCCCGAGCACGGCGTACAGCGATTCTCCTGATGTGGACAGAGTCCTCTGTCTCTGGTGATCCATGGTCTCTCTCTCTCTCTCTCGGTGTGCTTCTCTCACGGGCTCGCTCGCTCACTCAGCCTCTCACCTGTCAGGTAAACCCAGAAACAAGTTTGAGGATACGAGCCTTTCACCTGCAGCTCTCAGGTCAGTGTGTCCTTATCTCTGTGAGAACACAAACCGTGGTAATGAGGTGACACGGTTCCAGGTAAGAGCAGATAACACCTGCGATGCACCTGGGAAGCCGTCGGACTTGTTCCTGAGCTTAACTCCAACCAATCAGTCAGGACTCTTACAGCCTTAAAAGCACAAATCAGCTGTGGCTGATTTTTAGCAGATTACCTGACGATGACCTGCATCGGGTCATCAGAGCTCTGTTTACACTGTCTGGGAGACAGGAAGCTGCTGAGCAGAGTTTGAGCTTTCAGAATAAGAGCAAGGGGACTGTCAGCTGGGACCACCACCCTTTAACCTCCAAAAACAAGTGTGAGCCTGAGGATGAAGCTGACAGCCTGATCAGTTTAACCTGAATGAATCACTGAACACGCTGTACTCCATCATTTATGACTATGTGGATTTTGCATTTACAGTTTTGCTATTACAAGTTTTTGTTTTCTGTTGCATTGATGGGACTCTGGAACAGGAATGAAGTGAGGAGCTGCCAGATATAAGTGACAGGACCAGGCTGGCTGTGGGAGGACGCTGTAGTGTGAGTCAGGGTGGAGGCCCGCAGGCCGCGCTGTGCGGAGGATAATCCAACCCTCAGCAGGCCGATGACTCTGAAACAGCTCCGCTTTAACTTGATCTGTTAGAGGTGACGGCATGTCAAACACAGCTCTCACTCCCAGGGTGCCCCCCGGGGAGGTGTGCTCAGCCCCTGCTGTGCACTCTGTTCACCCACACACAGCTCCAACACCGTCGTTACATTTGCAGACGACACCACCATCGGACCCGTCTGCTTACAGAGCAGAGGTGAGAGCCCTGACATCACGGTGCTCAACATCACACCCGGGAGCTGACTGGAGACAGCAGGAGACTGCAGGGCGGAGGCACACGCCCGTTTACATCGAGAGGACAGAGGTGGAGAGACCTTGTGCGGCAGCTGTAACGCTCTATGGAGGGCGGTCAGCACAGCGTATCAGCAGGTCTGACCCCACCTTACACCCTTCACAGGAGCATCCACACCCACAGCTGCAGGGACAGTTTCTACCCACAAGCCATCAGGACACTTCTCAAATATCTGACAGTTTATCTTCCACAGTCACAGGTGGACACCGCTACCCCTGCACTACAGCCACTACAGTGTCATCACCAATCTGTGTTTATTCTTTTTATTCATCGATATTTTCATATTTAAATACTTATTTTATTTGTGCTTAAGTGTTACTTTTTGAGTAATTTGGCTTTTTTTGACGTGCCCCGAGCGTAACAATTTAAGAGCCGGTGATGACGTGTGGTTGATATGACAAAGAAAGCAGTTCCGCTTTCATAAACAGCAGAAACATTTCAGAGTAGTTTGGTTCTAATTTTGATTTTAATATTTGTTTGCAAACATCAGCTGACGGTCTACACTCGCAGGTCGTCTTCTCCTCCTGCTGTTGCTTTCACAGACACCGAGACGCTCACCAGACCGTCACACGGCGCCGACGGTCCAGAGAAAACCTGGATTAATATGAGACGAGCGACTTCCTGCTTCCCGTCTGTGAGCCGCCTCCTCGCGTCCACTAATCCGCTGCTGTGTGGTTTAAGAGGAGAAAGGAATAAACGGTTAAAGTCAGGTAACCCGAGTTCACCTGAGCCGGGCCGGAGCAGAGGGGAGAGAGGTTTACTATCTGTGTCCTGAACTTGCTCATTGTGTTTAAAGCAAATCTAACATGTACGAGCTGCAGTGACCTGGAAGGTGCAGCAGGTGTGCGCGAGTGCAAAGGTGTGTCCCCTGCAGCGCTGCTTAAACTCAAAGATCTAAAACACTGAATCTGTATTGACAGTGCACCAAATGTCCAGGTTTGTCCTCTAACCATACCTGGATCCAGATAAGCATCACTTCTCAGCTGGACCTCTCTAAGCTCCGCCCCTGAGAAAACGATGGTGACATTACCACAGAGATGACACTTTCATGCTGACGGCAGAATTCTGAGTTATGACCTCAAACTCGGAGCCGAGGGAGTCATTGTTGTCAGAGTGGTTGAATGAAGGATGAGCCGAGTGCTTTCTTTAACAGGTTATAAGGAAATGATCCCGATGGTCACGTCTTCACGGTTAAAGCTTTCGTCCATGATCCACCTCTCCATCAGGGGGCGTGAAATCACCACAGAAGATTCATTTTATTAATTTGCTGAATGTCCCCCTCGGTCAGCGTAGGGATAAAACTCATAACTCCAACACAGGAGATGCTTTAAATCTGGTGCAGTCCTGACTGAATGAATGTGAGAGTGGAGAGATGCGAGCAGGTGAGCTCACCCGGCACTGTGTAAAAACAAATCCACCTGCAGTGTTTCCACATGCTAATCAAAGAGACCACAGTACAGGTGGGAAACGGTGCATCTCCCTGCAGAGGATTGCACACTGGCCGTCCCGAGCGCTGCGGCGAGGAACACCTGAGCTGTGAGGAGGCAGGTGTGCAGGGGGTTAGCAGGCTTAGAGACCACAGTAAGCCAATTCAACACAGACTGACGGAGTAGACTTAAATATACGAGAAACCATCTGCCCACACAGCTCGCCTCTCTGATGAGCTGTAACCACACACCTGACGCACGCAGCGCTCCTCTCTCTCCATAACATACAGTCCACTTCCACTCCTGAGTGTAAACGCCAACGTAAAAGCAAAGAGCGGTGCGTCCTGCACACGTGCGACCCCGCACTGATATATTCAAACTTCCTGCACATACAGCCAGTTCACAGCCTGTATATAAACGATGGAGGCCGCCTCCCTGATGTCACCCATTGGTCCGCAATTTTAGCATTTTGGTCTCGGCCATCTTGGTTTAATGGAGTGACCATATTTGGGTGAGAGGGCTGAATGCTAATGTGTCAGCTAATGCTATGCAGCGTGGTTAAGACAGACTGTAACGTAACTATGCACCAAACCTGGAGCTCCGCCTTCTTGGGCGGTCTGTTAGTGCAGTGACCTCACAGCCGTCATACTATTGGTCACATGATGCCATTAGAACAGCTCCAAAAAGCTCCAACAGCACAAACACAGTCCACAGGTGCAGGGGAAGCTAGGCTGGATGCTAAACAAATTCATTACTTATATTATTTACCTGCTGAGGCGGCTGAGGTCATTTGGAGTCCAGGGAGCGCTTTTAAAGACCTTCTATGACTCTGTGGTGGCATCTGTCATTTTTTACAGTGTGGTATGTTGGAGCAGCGGTTTATCGGCAGCTGAAAGGAAGAGGTTGGATAAACTCATCAGGAAGGCCAGCTCTGTTCTGGGATGCACCCTGGACCCAGTGCAGGTGGTGGGAGACAGAAGGACTCTGGCCAAAATAACATCTCTGATGGACAGAGTCTCCCACCCCATGCATGTAAATGTTGCTGAACTGCAGAGCTCCTTCAGTGACAGACTGCTGCATCCTCGATGCATGAAGCTGCAGGTCCTTCCTCCCTGCAGCTGTCAGACTGTACAATCAAAACTGCTCCCAACAAACACAGATGTTTACATCAGTGCTTTAACTTGGCACTATTTATCAACCGATTCACACGACAACCTGGGTTTGCCTCTTAACTGTATTTTATTTTATTTTATTTAATAATGGTACAGTACTCTGTTTATAGTAACCATTGTCCTCGATGTAAATATGTATAAATTGTGTATGTTTCTGTTCTGTGTCTTGTGTCCTGTTTGTTTGTATATGTGTCTTTCTGGCTGCTGTTACATCCAAATTTCCCCTTGTGGGACAATTAAAGGATTCTTCTATTCTATTTATAAGTCTGAATTAACAGTATTAGTAATTATCAAAATTATGTTTTTATATGTCTGCAATGGTTAATCCACCAGGATGAACAAGCTCTTTAATCTAATTTATTCTTTGTTGATGTCCAAGAATTTGTAAATTTAGAGTTGAAAAGGGCAGAAAAAAAGAATAGAGCATGTTATTATGAATGTAATATTCATGTTGTGCTTGAGTCATTTCTGCAGCTCAAATTTGGGTAAAAACATGAATTCAGTTTGTTGACAGGCTCGCTTTTATGACCGCTGATCTAATAAATCTCTTAGCACTCGATGCCAGTAATTAGAAAAACTATATTTTAATGATACTTTTTAAGGAATAACACAATATAAGCTAAAATATTTCATAAACAGATTTTATTGTTGACAGGATGAATATACCTGCAGCTATCAGCTGTCAGAGACTCATACAGGCAGTGTGAGCAGCACACATAGCAAACTACAGGTAAACATCACCTGTGCAGTGGATCAAAACAACAACAAACACGTGTAAAATTAAACTGGTGCCATAGAAGGACTTTCTATGGCACCAGATGGCCTCCCTATGCATCACCAAGCCACGCCCACCACACAGTCTCAGAATAACCAATCATAGCACAGACTCAGTGCCACCTGACTGGAATTAACCAATGAGAGGAACCCGTACAGGACTACGTTGGTTTGTTTGTGTATAATAATCTGAGCAGAGCAACCAATCAGATTTGATCATGTTCAGTGATCTGAAAGTTAAACTGGCCACAAGCAGGAACAAACAGGCAGCGCTGTGACAGCACACGGTGTGTGTGTGTGTGCGTCCATCACTCCATTGTAGACACTGACACATCAATCTTTGTGAACAAACACAGATGGACACGAGGTGACTGCAGGATTTTTAATACCCATCATGCACTGCAGTGCAGTCTGATGACAGATGATGGAACGGTCGTGACATTTTAATCGACTCATTTTGGTTCCTGCACACAGATGTTCTTCTCTTCCTTTT
The DNA here is from genome assembly GCF_036321145.2 of Pelmatolapia mariae. Classification (NCBI taxonomy): domain Eukaryota; kingdom Metazoa; phylum Chordata; class Actinopteri; order Cichliformes; family Cichlidae; genus Pelmatolapia; species Pelmatolapia mariae. The sequence goes on along the minus strand of NC_086244.1, from coordinate 827,295 downwards.
CATGGAGGTGATTGATGAGGTTGTGGCGCTGTGACTCATCACTCGTCTCTAATCCACGTCTTTTCAGCAGCTGATTGGGCGGATAACTTTACTGTTACAATATGTAAACAGGAAGCCCTGCCCCCGCTGTACAAAACACTATCATCAGTCACACAATGTGTGTGTGTGTGTGTGTGTGTATACATTGCTGTGAAAAAAAAGATGTGAGGAGAAAGTCAGCCTGTTTGTAATTGTGCAGACAGTGCTGAGAGGAGAACGACCCACTTGCTCTCACATGCTGTGTCATCATGAAGCAACTGCAGGTTTTACACTAAGGGGAAGGAAGGAGATGCTGTTTGATTTTCAAAGATAAACCTGAGTAAAAACAGATCTTTGCACAGCAGCGTTTTACTTTGTTGGAGGTTGAAACTGGATTTAAGCATAAAAACACACAACATCCAACACCGTGAGGTTTAACGGTCTCCATGTCTCTGACAGGTCGCACACTCATCTGCAGAAACACAAAGTGACCCATCAAAGCTTCACAGGCGCCTTCAGTTTACACGAGGCCCTGAGCAGTTTTGTACTGGCAGCGTGTGTCGGGTTAACGAACAAGCGAGCCGGAGGATGGATAACAGCAGCACCACCGAAACATCGGAATAATAATAGGCAGTAACAGACGGGACAGTCAGTCAGGCCTGTGAATAATGATCGATGAGGGTGTAGTTTTGTCTGACCAGCTCAGTGTGCAAATTCCTCCATGCAGGACCTGATCCTAATCCCGGAGCAGATCTGAAACACGAGCTTCACAGTTTTTCATATTTCGGTTTCAAATTTACACCCCAGATACTCCGAGTTCACTGATTCCAGGCTGACGGGGAGTCCACCTGCGTGCTTCCGAAGAGCAAAACACTGTTTTATGGTAATGATCTTATGTCAAAAACAAAACAATCCAGGAAGTCAAATTTGTCACTGGAGTACTAAATTACTAAACAGGAAGTGATGTCCCTGTTTTTCTAAACAGTGGTATCGACTTCATGATTGTGTTTTCACAGCACTTAAACAGAGTTAGAAAGAAAACCTCTGATCAGCTGATCAGAGGTTAAGACTGAGGACGCTCTGCAGCCCACACTAACACCAAACAAGAGGAGGACGAGCGCTGAAACATGAAGAAGGAGACGAGGTCCGTCTGTGCTCACAGACTACTTTACAATCACATCATTTCAGACTTTGAGCAAAGCTCTCATCTCTCCCGCTGAGCATCGACCGGAGCGGGACCACAATCAGCGTGTCACGCATGTGCACTGGGTGCCCCCCCAAACAAACACGGATGGTTTCAAGACGCTAACAGAGGCAGAGCTGCTAAAGCTAAAGCTACCCAGAGGTCAGAGCCTCGGTATGAGCAGTGAAAGGATCAAAGCAGTCAGGAGGAAAATAAGGAGATAAATGAAAAAGAGCAACGAGCCAAAGTCCAGCTGAAGTCATGAAGCCAGCACCGGATATTTGTGTGGGTCTATAAATGTGCTGCAGCTGCTTTCCCTGACAGACAGAGCTCGCTGTCTTCAGTCATTACAGTGAGTCAACCTGCACATCAGAGTTTCTTTTCTTTTATTAAGAAAATAACATTTTGCTCTGAAGAAAATTTGTGATATTTGCTAAATGAGCCGAGAAAACCACAATCAGAGCATCTGACGTGTGAAGGAGACGAAGGCAGGGGCGCTCTCTGGAGGGCGGGGCTTTGACCTCTCAGGTGTAGGCTTCTAGAAAGACCGCTCTGATGTGTCAGACAGTCCTCAGTTATCCTCAGATTACAGATGTGTAGTTACCAGATCATTCTGGATGTGTAGGTTCTTAAAGGAGCTCAAATAATGAGCAGAGCAGGACGACCGCAGTGGTGGAGCTCAGCTCGCAGGTGAGGTGGATAAACGTCGCCTCGGGGGACGCATCTGAGGGTGAAACCAGTGAAAAGAGGCCTCGTAAAGAAAACCACAGAGACAAACAGACGGTATAATTCATTCATACTGGCTCTCACACACGCGCACACACACACAGGGCTGTAATCGATAGCTGCAGCTGACTCAGTAAACACAGCTGCTGCATGAGTCGGGAGCCTGAGCGTTCACTTCGTTCAGCGAGTGTCGCCTACAGATCGAGCCACAGAGCATCATCTTCTCACCATCTGAGCCTGAAATCTCTTCCAGCTTTCTCGTTTGCACAAATTCATCCATGTAAGCGCCAGTTTCTCCCACATTAGTGAGTAGAAACACAGCTGAGCAGCACGTGAATATCAGGTATGAGCATATACGAGCTGACCATGATGTCATAGCACGCACGGCAGAGAGCAAAGAGTTTCACCAGGAAGCACACAGGGGTGAGTCTAAAGGGGGGCACGGGAGGCACTAGATAATTTCAAGACACTCAAAACATTTTTCAGATTAAAAGATTTAAAGAAATAATATAAAATATTGTGTTAATTAAATTTCACTAATATTTAAACTAGGGATGTAATAAAATATCGATACAACGAAATATCGCGATATTTCGTGCAATGATACTGAATCGATATTCAAAATCAGTGTTATCGATTTTTTTTAAATGAAAAATTACATGCATTTACTGTTTATTTCTTTTGTATGTTGCAATTCAAACTCCGGCCACTGGTTTGCAATTTTTACCGCCTTTGACGTAAAAACAAGGTCTCGCGATAACTGTAGAAGCGTCTAGTTTGCCAAAACCAATGAAGTAGAACAGTGGATGTGTGGGCAATTGTGCTAGCTAACTGATGACTGAAGAGGAGAGGATACAGCCGGCCCCCGCAGCTTTCAAAGCTGATGTGTGGACTTATTTTGGATTTAGGACAAAAGAAGGCGGTAAAGACTATGACAAGAGCTATGCAGTCTGTAAAATCTGCACCGCCAGAGTCAAATATTCCGGTAACACAACAAATTTACGAACACACGTGTCTAGACACCATAGCGACGTAGCATCAAATGCTAATTTTAAAACGAAACGAGGTGACCCCGCTCAACGGACAATTGAAGAAGTTAACTTTTCGAAACTACCAGCAACTTCAACTCGTGCAACAAAAATAACGCAGTCAGTACTTGTTTTTATTTGCAAAGACATGCGCCCTCTGAGTGTTGTGGAGAATAAAGGATTTCGTAATATGATTAAAACGCTGGAGCCCTGTTACACCGTTCCTTCTTGACAACACATCACGGACATCGCTCTGCCAAAGTTGTACCAAGAAGTCAAAGCGACAGTGCTGGACTCCCTCAGCTCGGCAGAGACAGTTGCTTTGACATGCGACGCTTGGACTTCGAGAGCCACTGAATCGTACGTAACTGTTACAGCACATCACATAACGGACCAGTGGAACCTTCAGTCTCATGTACTACAAACCCGAGCCATGCATGACAGTCACACAGGTGAGCACATTGCAGCGTTACTAACTGACGCTGTGGCTGAATGGGGATTGAACACAAAGGACCTTGTTGTTGTTACCGATAATGCACCAAACATGGCTCTCGCAGCTAGACTTGCAGGCATGACGCACATACAATGTTTTGCACACAGTCTGAATCTCGCCTCACAGAAAGCACTGAAAATACAATCTGTGGTGCGACTTCTCGGGAGGATCCGACGTGTAACAGCCCTTTTCAGGCGCAGCACCACAGCCAGCAATCAGTTGAAGCAGAAACAGCGCCTCCTTCAGCTACCAGCTCACAGATTGATCACGGACATAATTACAAGATGGAACAGCTCCTGTGATATGACAGAACGATTTTTAGAACAGCAACCAGCCATCTGTGCAGCTCTGCTTTCTGCAGAAGTTAGGAAGAGTGAAAAAGAAATTTTCACATTAAGTGAGTCTGACATCACATGTGCAGAAGAAGTTGTCAGGGCACTCAAGCCTATGAAGGACGCCACCCTGGTGATGTCAGAGGAGAGCATGCCAACCCTGTCCATCATTGCTCCTCTTCATGCCAAGCTTGTGATGGGTGCACAAGAAAGTGTTGATGATACACCGACAGTAAGGGACATTAAGACTGCCATAGCAGAAGATCTGGGAAAGAGATATGTAAATGAGAGGGAGACACTATGGATGGCATCAACAGTTGATCCTCGGTTTAAGGACCTGCCCTTCCTGTCTGAAGCAGAGACCAGTGAGACCTATTCCAGACTGTTGGACACTGTGGTGACTGTGATAAAGAAGGAAAAAATGTAAGTAAATAAATGAATTTATTTGGAAAAATTCAACTGAAGTTATAAGCAAGTGAATAAATTTAAAAAAAAAAACGCATATTGATGACATTTGTCATCAAATATTAGTGAAAAACAGGGTGAATCTTGGATTTGAATTTTGACTTTCTGACATTTTTCAGCAGCAAGAGAATAAGGAGACTGACAAACAGGTGGAGGAAGAGAATGCCAAAGAGGAGGCTCATCACCCACATATCAAAGACAGCTTTGACTCCGTCCCTCGGCCACCCCTAAAGAGACAGAGGACCTCATGTGCATTGGTGGACTTGCTTGGAGCTACGTTTGCCTCTACTAGTGATAATACTGCACCAAAATCAGAACATGATGTTGCTGCAGCTGAGATCAAGAGGTATAGAGATGAGACCCCTTTGCCTCTCACAGGAAATCCTCTCAGTTGGTGGAAGGACCATGAACAGGAATACCCTCAGCTATCCAAAGTAGCAAGGAGTTTCCTATGCATTCCTGGAATAAGTGTCTCTGCAGAGAGAGTTTTCTCCTCTGCAGGAGACATAGTAAATTCACAGAGAAGTGTCCTGAGAGCTGACCATGTCGATCAGCTTGTATTCCTACACAAAAATCTGGAAATTGAAAAATAACCACTGAGAAAACACGAAACATGTAAAATCTCTGATATGAGAATGTTTGACATTTTGGTTGAGTCTCATAAGCACTTTTATTTAGATGAGTAAATTCCTTTTTTCAGGTTGTACTAAAAGTGTTCCATTGATGGACACTGCAGAGCTGTACTTTATTTTATTAACACTTAATTTTAATAGCACTTTACATTGTTTGTTAATGTTTACTTGGATGGATTCTTCAAGCAATTTCATTTTTGATTTATATTTGTTTATGTTAAGGTCACATAAAAAGTGCTTTGTTTTGATGCTCCATAGAGCAGTTTTTGGATAAGTATTTTACAATCATAGTACTTAGAAAGACCTCAGTGTTACATGTTTACTTTTTTCATGTTAAAAAAAATACTTGATATTTCAGTAAAGTAGTTTTTGTTTGTTTATTTGACATGACTTCTAATAAGGCAGATGTTAATTTCTCCATTCATTTTGAACTTAAAGCGAGTGTTTTTGTTTCAGATGTTTCATGTCAAGCATTTAACAGTTTGGACTGTTTACTGTGAGTTTTCCTAATTAAATTCAGTCCTACTAAACACAAATATCGTCTGGCTTTTAGTATCGCAATGTATCGTATCGTCTACCCTGTATTATGATACATATTGTATCGCCAGATTCTTGCCAATACACACCCCTAATTTAAACAAAAATAAAAGCTTTTTTCACAAGCCAATAAAAATGAACATGGGGCAGTAAAACCTGAGAGCTAATGTCCAATCAGCATGCAGTCAGAAGCTTCATCAGTGAGCTGCACACAGGAAGCATCAGAGCAGCTTTCTGCACACTCCAATGAAACACACAAACTGACTGAACTTCACATTTTCAGTGATTTTCTTACGCCCGTCATGCGTTTCCTGTAAACGCCATGATGAATGAAACACAGCAGCTGAGATCACCGCAGTGAGATCACACTGATCTGTTTGTGCAACCAAAAAGCACTCCAGATGAACGACGCCTCAACACAATTAACGCAACAGCTCTGAAACTCTCACAGAGTCTCCTGTGCTCAGGCAGGAGAGACGGGGAGGAAGAAGCAACTGATCTAAGGCAGGGCGAGCGAAGCCAGAGGAGGAGGGAAAGTGAAGGGGAATGTTTACCTGCAGTCAGGTGACCTGCAATCACACGACTGCCTGTGATAGGATGGCCTGAGGCAATCATGAGTCAAACCAGCGCCGTGTCGCTTCTCTCATCAGGACGCTGCAGTAAAGGTGAATGTTTAACCACAACATGTGACCTCTGACCTCATCCGCACTTTTATGAGATTAAAGAAACACCCGCTTGCTGTAAGTCCACACGCTGAGACCCGTGGGCTGGAGAATCTTAAAGTTGGATTCGCTCGGATGTCCAGCAGGGGGTGGCTCCTCTGCTCTGATTGGATAGAAGTCTGTGAGAAACAGAGCCTTGCTTGATCTCTGAGCTCAGTGAACACCTTCCCGAGGAGTCTCTGGCCTCAGTCGCTGGTTTCTGACTGACGTTTGGTTATGGCCCGTTAGAGTAACAGAGGAGCGGGACGCAGGGAGGCGGAGCTAGACAATGACTGTATGAGCGTGCAGCATCACTCGCCTGATTTCAAAGCCCCAAAGATGGCAGCGGGGAAAACGCTCAGATCACGGGCTCACACCAGCTGACCTCACAGCTGCTAAGTCCATCTTTCACATACAGTCTGTTTTAAATGATTGCTACAGATCATAAACGTGACTTACAGCTTCTCAGCGCCTCAAAAAAACCACTCCACCTGTGCTTCCACCTGCAGCTCTTCATACCGTGGCCTTTGACTCATCTTAAAAACCTCCTTAAAAGCACAGCTCAGGTGTGTTTGTGAGGAGCTAAAACAACCTGAGTTGTGGTTTTTAGCAGTCAGGACTCTGTGACTCCCTAACGGTCACAGCATCTGACTTCCTTCCTTCTAGCAGCACAACGAGCATCTTTCCCCTGCCTGAGCCTGGCTGTTTCTTTTAAAAGGGGGTTCTTTCTTCCCACTGTCACCGAGTGCTGCTCACAGAAGGTTGTCTGATTGGTGGGTTTTCTCTCTGATATGGCAGCATGACATCTGTCAGCCATCACTTTGGGGATACAAATGTCTGAAGCAGTGAGCCGGCTGGTCCCAGCTGGAGGATAATTTTAGGGTTTTAAGGGTCCTCATGGCTCAAACTGCATGACAGGAAGCCGCAGAACAGCTGATCGCAGGCTGGACGACAGGAGAAGAGGCAGCTATCGATCAACGTTGACAGATATGCTAATTTTATTTTTAAATGTGATGCTCTGATGCCTTTTATCCATCTTACACGCTAAAGTATATTAAACACACCTATCAGGTAATCAATAACACCCCGAGAGCCCGAGCTGACCCACATCCAGCTCCTCTCAGCTGACTGCTAACTGTCGTGATATCACGTGATCCGATGTGGAAGTCACATGACTCATCGATGACCACTGGTGTCAGATCTAGTGATGTCATCATCAGGCATCACACAGAGACCAGCTGACTCAGTTAAAATTGACTTTAAGAGCCCTGATGTGTGCAGGTCATGAAAGATTTAAAACATAAACAGATGAAAACTCCTCACGCCGACTCTGAGGTCACGCAGCAGCTGGCCAATGGGACGGGCAGATCTGCAGATCATATCTCAGAGACCAGGCAGCAATTAGAGTCCATCTGTGTCCCTGCTGATGAAACACACACTAATAGACCCGACTCCTCCTCCTCGTTTCAGCTGCTCACAGCTGATCATCTCCTCCTATCCCAGCATCCTCCTCTGTCGCATAACCTTCACTACATCCATGAAACTCCTGCCTTTTCTCCTCCTGCCTGGCAGCCTCATCTTCATCATCCTTTGTCCAATATATCCACCTTCCCTCCTCTGCACCATCTAAGCATCACCTTTCAGACTCTGAGCTGTCCCTTTGATGGACTCATCGTGCTCACTCCCAGTGAACACCTGAGCATCTTCAGCTCTGCTTGTTGCCTAAAGGTAATGGTGTGAACTTCACCAAGGGTCCAAAGATCCCAGTAACAGTCCAAGAAGCAGTAAAAGGTTCTGGGATTCAGGAGTGAAGGAAACAAGGTCAGGCATGAATTTTCCTGTTAGGTTTTAGACGTCGTGCTGTTTGTTCAGCTGCGTGCTCGTACGCGCAGGTGTCTGACAGCATGTACAGGTAAGACTTCACCATTATTTATATTTCACAGCTCATTAAGGCCAGACACATCCCCCTACCCACAACACCAGAATGGATAAGGTGATAACACGTTCTTAACTGATCACCAACCACTGCTGGTGGTGACATCACCCTGTGTGCGCATGACTTCTTGATAAACCAAAGCTAAAACACATCCTGCTAGCAGTTTTACTTCCTGTTATTAACTCTGAGACTCTGGGATCAGCCTGAACTAAACGAGTGAGTTTAGGGAACTTCAGGGGGAAAACACCGGTGGACACACAGCTCTGGTGTTAAAATTAATTTGACCTTGATGGTAACCAGGGGGAGCCAAAAAACATCCTCGGTTTAAGTCCGAGAAGAGACCCTGAGAGGATCAGGAACATCATCCCGCATGCCCCCCTTTTAAAAACCGTGGTTACGCCCCTGCTGAGGGGACAGGTGCAGCTCACGGTGTTGGCCAGTACCCACCTGCACCCCACGACTTGTAACCCCACCTGCTCCACACGGCGCTGACCTCTGATCAGAACCGACGGACCCACACGGACCTCCACCCCTCCCCCGCCCCTGCCCCAAAGCCGGATTTATCCCGCTCGCCTCCCCTCGATTAGATCCGTCACATCTGAACAAACACTAACGAGGACCGGGAGTCTGCCCGAGCCCCTCACACCGGGCACCGAAACCGGAGCTGGCCGGTCACGGCGGAGGACTCAGCTCGCGGTTAAAGCGGATAATCTGCAGGCGTGAGAGCAGCAGCATCCATGTTGTTAGCCCGAGTCTAATCCAAGGACGGCGGCTCGGCTAACGTCAGCGGCTAGCCCGGGCTTCTTACCTGTTCTGTCCCGGGGGCGGAGCGGCTGCTGGTCCTCTCTCGGTCGCTGAAGCCTGGCTCGACGTTTACAACACTATCATCCCACTTCCAGTCCACGCTCCGCCGCTAAAACATCGACCGGACACCGAGCTAACGGCTACACCGGGAGGGGGCGCGCAGTCAATCCGAACACAACGGCCGCGCGCAAACCCTCCCACTTTCTGCCCTGCTCGTTCCCGCTGACAGCGCGCGCGCTCACAAGCGCTCAGGAAATCACGAAGAGCGCCCGCTGTCTGAGCTTCTTGTTCCACAGGAGGCGCTGTCGAGCTCGTGGCGCTCCGTGGAGCTGGGATAAACGTTTTACGTTAACCTTGTTTGTGATAGAAGCGTCGAGGCGGTAGATTCCGTTCTGTGTTTAGATGTTTTACAGGTTTCTTTTGTGGTAAAACCCTTATGCGAGCATTACGGACCTCACAGCACCGTAAGCCGCTTTACGGCATCCTTGATTTTGTGAAGCCAGCAGCAGCCTCCTGATAGCTTCACCTTTAACCACCACAACCAGCTGCTTCTTGCTCACTTTAATTACGCTCCTTTACGCTTTTAGGAACTTCATTGAACAAAACAACATATAAACAGATCAAGTATACAAGAGAACAGAACATGAACACACAAAACCAGGGGTAAAAAACACTAATTATATAAATACACGGAAAATTCAATTATATATATTGTTTTGAGAGCATTTTTGTTGGTGGAGGCTGATATTGATCCATCCGCTTCCGCTTATCCTTTTCAGGGTCGCGGGGGGTGCTGGAGCCTATCCCAGCTGTCATAGGGCGAGAGGCGGGGTACACCCTGGACAGGTCGCCAGTCTGTCGCAGGGCTAACACACAGAGACAGACAACCATTCGCTCACCTATGAGATTTGCATGAATCTATGGGCTCAAAATGTGGTCATAAATATTTTGTACTTGTAAATCAGGATTTGTATGTGTAAAAAGAATTTGTGTGTGCGTAAAAAAGATTAGTATGCGTAAAAAGAATTTGTGTGTGCGTAAAAAAGATTTGTATGTGTAAAAAAGATTTGTGTGTGGACTTAGCCAAAAAAAACCCTGCAAGTTACAAGTACGCATTTTGACCCTATTTTTCTTCCTTTCATCTGATTGGTCAATGTCATGTCAATCACAAATGTAACAATCCAATCAGAGAACAGATGGGTTTGCCTGTCGGAGGGGCGCTTTTTTTTGAACTGCAGGTCTTTGAAGGGAATAAATGCCCTTTTACATGCCAACCCAGCGTTTCCCTTCATCACCACGAAGGAAAACAGTCTGTGGTCGTCTGAGTTTGGTGATTTTTGTGTCACAGGTCTACGTGCTTAATACAGGGACTTCCACAGCCTTTTCAACAGCGCTGCAGACCGCGGGGTGGGCAGTGTTTTGGAAATGACAGTCTTCATTACAAAGCTTTCTTCGTTATGAATTAGCATACAGGTTTTTATTGAACATTTGAAGAACTAGCAAAAAAAAACCCCAGAAACTCTTGTAGAGGACATAAAGTCAGATATAGAAATGACAAGGAGCAGGTGCATCTAGTACAGGTAGAGCTGCTGCAAAAACCCACAGAGCGCAACAAATTCTGGATCCTTAGCTTTTAGTTAGCATTAGCAGCACATCCTGCTTCCGATGTGAAAGGACTTTTATGCTGCGCACTGTGACTCACAGCAATGGTCCCGGGTCAGCCCTGACTTTGTGTTAAACTAATCCTAAAGTAATGATGGTATTTCTAACCACTGACATACCACAACTTTATCCTTTCAACAGCTGCTGAAAGTTAGCGGACCTAGCTGCTATCGGATATTTATATAGAGATCCTCCAGCTTCAAACTGTATTACCCTTCAAGGACCTGCAGTTCAAAAAAGCGCCCCTCCGACAGGCAAACCCATCTGTTCTCTGATTGGATTGTTACATTTGTGATTGACATGACATTGACCAATCAGATGAAAGGAAGAAAAATAGAGTCAAAATGCGTACTTGTAACTTGCAGGGGGTTTTTGGCTAAGTCCACACACAAATCTTTTTTACACACATACAAATCTTTTTTACACATACAAATCTTTTTTACGCACACACAAATCTTTTTTACGCACACACAAATCTTTTTTACACATACAAATCTTTTTTACGCACACACAAATTCTTTTTACACATACAAATCTTTTTTACGCACACACAAATTCTTTTTACACATACAAATCTTTTTTACGCACACACAAATTCTTTTTACACATACAAATCCTGATTTACAAGTACAAAATATTTATGACCACATTTTGAGCCCATACGAATCCCCACAAACTGCATGTCTTTGGACGGTGGGAGGAAGCCGGAGTACCCACGGAGGGAACCCACACAAACACGGGGAGAACATGCAAACTCCACACAGAAAGACCCCGGCCTAATGGTGGAATTGAACTCAGGACGTTCTTGCTGTGCGGCAGCAGTGCTAACCACCGTGCCGCCTCCTGATATTAATTTTATGTACAATTCCACATCTTTAAAATGACAGAAATATGGTGGTCTGCTGGAGTTACCGTTTGAAAACAGGACCCATCGATTGGAGGACCTCCTGCTGTAAAACCTTAAATGACCAATCAGAGCAGGATGCCTGTGTTTATGGTCAAAATCAGCGTAAATGTGATCAAAACTATTTGGAGTTGTGTTTCAGATGTTGTTCTGGATTTATGAAAACTAAAATAGCATTTTTTGTTCGGCAGCAAATGGCATTATTCTTACACTGTCATTATTTTAACACTATGGGAGCGCCCTCCACTGTCCACCGGCTGGTCTGCAATCTGTTTCTGTACAGTAGGTTTAACCGGAAGTCTAGTCCCTCCGCAGATCATCTCTGACGTTGGCGTTGAGCGACACGAAGAAGTAGAAAAACTTATTCTGCGGGCAAAACTTCAGGTATTTGTGCTGGAGAGCTCAACAAACTTCACATTTCACAGAAAAGTTGTAGGAAAGCCATCAGATGCACAGCTGGCTCTTGTTTCTAAAGTCTGACTGACCGTAGTTAAGCGAAGGCAGTGAATATTACTGTGGTGTTCTGTTTAGCCTCGTCATGTGCTAACGTTAGCACGACACAGCTAACGGCAGCTAGCAGGCTAACTTTTAGCTTTTCTGAAAAGTGATTTTAAGACACAAATATAACTCCAAAATCATTACAACCCTCATTAAACATCAACACAGTGCTCCTCAGCCGCTATACGCGCAGACACGATGATTTACCGACAAAATATATGGTCATAAAAACAGTAACACAGGAGAAAGTAGAGCGAAGCTAGCCTACGTTTTAGACCTGAACTGATACTTTTGATTTGTTTAATCAAAGGTATCGATACGTGATGAGATGAGAACTAATGTGGAAATGTAAGAGTGAAGGGTAATAATTAAAGATAACAGTTCAAGTTAAACTTGAGTTTTATTGAGTTTGTTGGTTATTATCATGTTTAAAGACACCGGAGACTTTATTTAGTGACACATAAACGTCAAACGCCTTAACGTGCTGACGTAAAATCTCTGAGCGATCTCACTGCAGCCTGTTCTTTGACGCTGTGCTCCTTCCTTTCTTTCCCATCAGGCTTTGTGAACGAAAACCTTCAAAGATGTCTTCAGGCGCTCTCTTCCCCAGCATGGTCAGCGGCTCCAGAGCAAGCTCCAGCAAGTACCTGGTGGAGTTTCGAGCAGGTAAAATGAACCTGAAGGGCAACACGGTGACCCCGGACAAACGGAAAGGGCTGGTCTACATCCAGCAGTCCGATGACTCTCTGATCCACTTCTGCTGGAAGGACCGGACCACGGGGAACGTCGATGATGTGAGTCACCCTGAACCATTCGAGTGTTTGTGGTTCCTGATGTTTACAGGGTGGAGCTCAGAGAGGCACATCGGCGCTTCATTTCTCTGTGCACCGCTTCCATAAAGCAGAAATTCCTCCGTGAGGTCAGGTAGAGCTGACGGAGTCAGCACTGAAACTTAACGACCATCACCACCAGCCACTTCCTGGCCTCCACCCACAGGTGGCGCTGTAGAGCTGGTTTAAAGCACTGAGGTGTTCTTGAGTGGAACATACTCGTCCTTCCACACCCACAGATTGATCTCACTGAGCAGAGCTCAAAGTCCTGAAAGAAATGATTTCAAATCCGATCATTCACATGATTCTCGTTATTTCAGCGCCTTTATCTCAGAGCTGACGCCTCTGGTTCCCTCTCTCTGATTGGTTGATATTTGATGATGTGTGAGAGCAGCCCCATGTCTCTCCTTTAAATGTCGTCTCTGGTTTGTTTCCTCTTACAGGACCTGATCATCTTCCCTGACGACTGTGAGTTTAAAAGGGTGACGCAGTGCACCACCGGACGTGTCTACGTCCTGAAATTCAAGGCCGGGTCCAAGCGGCTCTTCTTCTGGATGCAGGTGAGCTCGTCTTCATCCCAGAGGGGACCGTCTTAGTTCATGTGATGGCAGATGTCAGTGTTAGAGCGCCTTCATCAGGCTGCATCGGATATTTAAAGAGTGTGCTTACTAAAGGCTGACACACACTCACTCACACACACACACACACACACACAGGAACACCCACATATACATGAACACCTCACAGCATTGCACCATTAAAAAAACCACACACACTTGCATGATTACAGCGAGCCACGAGAACCTGTAAGTAGCAATAACTCTGCTCTGATGCCATCAGGAGCCAAAGACTGACAAAGATGACGAGTACTGCCGGAAGGTCAACGAGTACCTGAACAACCCCCCCATCCCCGGAGCATCCGGCAGCGGTGGCGGTGGCCACGAGTTGTCAGCGCTGGGAGGAGAGGGCGGCCTGCAGAACCTGCTGGGAAACATGAGCCACAACCAGCTGATGCAGCTGATGGGACCCACGGGGCTCGGAGGTCTCGGTGAGCGCTCTGACCTACACACAACTGCACGTAGTTCATGAACACCTGCTCCAGTTCCTGGAAGTTATTCTCTGCCTCTAAAGGCCAAGCTTGGTTTAAAGGTCTGCAGAAAAATTTCATCCTAATTTCGGACATAACAGGAAGTCCCTCTCAACCCTACGCCGCAGCCTTCCACATGCGGCGCCTCAATATGTAGTTAGGTTTGTCAGGGGCTGCACGTCAGCTCACTGGAAGTTTGCGCTGTATGAAAGAGTTTCCAGTTATGACGTAGGTGTACTCCTCTCAGAAGCATACTGGTGAAGCTGTCTCACGTGTGACGTGTAGCTGGGGGCGGGGCTATTCCAGGCTTTTGATCTCATGTCTTTGTCTAAGGAGGCCTGGGAGCTCTAGCAGGACCGGGACTCGCCAACCTGCTGGGGGGCGGAGGACCTGCGACCAGCAGCTCCTCATCCAGGTGAGACAGACACGCACGCACACACATGTGCAGTCTTCCTCTTTGTTCACCTGTGCTGCTCTTCCTCAGTTCTCGAAGCCAATCAGCTGCAGTGACTCCTTCTCCAGGCGGAGCTCCCAGAATGAGCTCCTCCCAGGCGCCCGCTGCCCCTGCCGCTGTTCCCGTCACCTCGGCTCCCTCCTCCACCGCTGCCACGCCCTCCACACCAGGTACAGAGAGAGATGAAGGCTACATGCCGAGTTTCAAAGGAAACGGGAAGCAGTTCGTCACAGAGGGTTATGTGATGATGGCGGGGCTTGAGACGGAGAAAAACAAAACGGGATAGAGGCTGATCACCTGTAGATCAGACCTCCACCCTCCTCCTGCTGTAGCTTCTGATTGGAGCGACCCTCTATAACTGAACTGAGACCGCCAGCACTGAGGACGAGGAGGGGGGGGAAAGCTTAATGACGAGAACAGGAAGCTGGTCAGACAGTAGAAAAAGGCACGACAGGAAGTGCCCAAGCTCCCTGTTAGCAGAGGGACAACTTTCAAAATAAAAGCCAGGTGGTGTTGCAAGTGGAAGATGTCAAATATACAGTCAAGCCCATAATTATTCCTACCGGTGGCAAATTTTGACTTAGTTACTTTGATTCAACCAAGTTTGTTTTGGTTTTTTTTACTGGAAATGACACAGGTGTCTCCCAAAAGATAAGAGGATGTACAAGAGGCATCATTGTGGGGAAAAAAAAAATATTTCTCAGCTTTTATTTACATTTGAACAAAAGGTGTCATGTCCAGAATTATTTATACTCTTCTCAATTATCAATAGAAAAGTCTTTATTGGCTATTACAGCAATCGAACGCTTCCTATAATTGCAGAGCAGCTTTTTGCACGTCTCCACAGGTATTTTTGCCCATTCATCTTTAGCAATGAGCACCAAATCCTTCAGTTTGGAGGGTCTTCTTGCCATCACCCCAATCTTTAGCTCCCTCCACAGATTCTCAGTTGGATTCAAGTCAGGACTCTGGCTGGGCCACTGCAAAACGTTAATGTTGTTGTCTGCTAACCATTTATTCACCACTTTTGCTGCGTGTTTTGGGTTATTGTTGTGCTGAAATATCCACTGGTGTCCAAGGCCAAGTTCCTCTGCAGACTGCCTGCTGTCGTTGAGAATCTTCATGTATCGCTCTTTTTTTCATGGTGATGTTTACTGGGATTGGTTCACTGGTCCATTGGCTGAAAAACAGCCCCAGAGCATTAGGTTCCCACCACCATGTTAGACAGTGGGGACGGTGTTCTTTAGGTTGAAGGCTTCTCCTTTTTTACGCCAAATAAAGGAAACATCATTGTGACCAAACAATTCAATTTTTGTTTCATCTGACCAAAACACAGACGACCAGAAGTCTTCTTCTTTGTCCAGATGAGCATTTGAAGGCCAAGTGAGCTTTTGTGTGCCTCATCTGGAAAAGTGGCGTCCTCCTTGGTCTGCATCCCTGGACCCCAGCAGCGTGCAGTCTCCGTTGGACTGTCTGCCTTGAGACACATCCACCATCAGAGCCCAGATTGACCAGGATGGCCTCGGTGGTGATCCTTGGATTCCTTTCACTTTTCTCACTGTCCTCCTGGCCAGCACAGGTGTCACTTTTGGCTTCTGACCACGTCCTCTGAGTGTGGGAACATCTTGTATTTTTTAATAATACTTTGCACTGCAGCCACTGGAACCTGAAAACATTTAGATATGGTCTTGTAGCCCTTTCCTGACTTGTGAGCAGCCACAATGTGCAGCCGCAGGTCCTCACTGAGCTCCTTTGTCTTAGCCATGACTGTCCACAAACCAACTGCAGAGAGCTGCTGTTTTTCACCTGGTGAGTTGATTAAAACAGCTGTTCTCAATTAATCAGGGTAATTAGGATGCTTTAGAACAGCTTGGACTATTTGGACTGGTATAAAACTTTGGATTTTCCCAGAGGCTGTGACAGATTGTGAAGGGTATGAATAATTCTGGACATGACACTTTTTGCTCAAATGTAAATAAAAGCTGAGAAATGTCAAAAAATACTTGCTGGTTGAATCAAAGTAACTCAAAATTTGCCACCGGTATGAATAATTATGGGCTTGATTGGTCCTAAATGTTCTCGCAGAAAACTACAATCAGGTTCCTCCCTGATGTCATCGTCAGGGAGGAACCTAAAAAGTCTTTATGTTTACAGTAAATCACAGCAACTCAATTCATTTTTTTCTGATGTCACCTGCATCTGATTGTTACCTGGAAACCCCCTGACTCCTCCCACCTTCTATCCTCTACAGCCCCGGCTCAGACTCCCGTGGCCCCGGCCTCCACTGGAAGCCCCGCCCCTCACCAGCCCATCCAGCTCAGCGATCTTCAGAGCATCCTGGCCACCATGAATGTGCCGGCAGCAGGGGCTCAGGGCTCAGCGGGTGAGTCACATGAGTGAGGTCACGTGTGCCTCTGAAAGGGAGCGCAGACACTCACAGCTCTGATCTCCTTCTGCAGTGGACCTGGCGAGCGTGTGCACCCCAGAGATGATGGCTCCCATTCTGAGCAACGCCGAGGTCCAGCAGAGGCTCCTCCCCTTTCTCCCCAGTGGGGAGAGTCTGCCGCAGAGCACCGAGGAGATCCAGAACACCCTGAACTCTCCTCAGTTCCAGCAGGTACGACGTAATGTTGGCGATGCTCGGCGATGATGTAAACACATTGAGCGCCGCGCTCACCTGTTCGCTTTTCTTCTCTCCTCCCCTCCAGTCCATGGGCATGTTCAGCAGCGCGTTGGCCTCCGGGCAGCTTGGCCCCCTCATGAGTCAGTTTGGACTGCCACCCGATGCCGTGGACGCAGCCAACCGTGGAGGTGAGTGAACCAAACGCACGCTGAACTTCCTGTTTGTTTGTGCTGCATTCATCCTCACGCACAGGACGGTCGCAGACAACGGGCGTCTGCATGTGGCGCTGTCACAGTGTCCTGACATGGGCGCCCCCTGCAGGTCAGTTAGCATTAACCAGCTGCTCTATGGAGGACATCAGTCCATTTATGATCATCAGGTCCACGATCGCCTCGTGAACAAGTACAGACTTTTACCTTACACACACATTCTTGTTTTGCTATCTTAGTGAGGACATCTCATTGGTATAATGCTTCCCTTAGCTGCTTACCCTAACCATCAAAAATGAATCCCTACCCTAACCATAACCTAACTGTAACCCTGACATTAAAACCACATTTTGAGCCTCTACAATGTATAGTAGCATTTCATCTTCTGGTTCTCACAGAGCTGTCTAAACAGGCGCACACACACTCAGGAGAATGAAAACCCTGTGACGCTCAGCAGCAGCTCAGAGCAGAACCTACTAACCCCATGTTTGCCTACTGGTGGTGGTCAGAGGGCCCGGTGGCGCCAGTGTCCGGCAGCCTCGCCTCTGTCAGTGCGCCCCAGGGCAGCTGTGGCTACAATGTAGCTTGCCATTGCCAGTGTGTGAATGTGTGTGTGAATGGGTGAATGTAGTGTAAAGCGCTATACAAATACAGGCCATTTACCATCTGATCTGGGATCAGTCTGTGATGTGTTATTACAGTTTAATCTGTGACATTTAGGCTACGTTCACACTGCAGGCGAAAGCGCATCAAATCCGATTTTTCTGACCCTATGCGACCCATATCCGATCATGCTATGACAGTGTGACGGCACAAATCCGATATTTTCAAATCCGATCTGGGTCACTTTCGTATGTGGTCCTGAATCCAATACATATCCGATGTTTTAGAAAGCGACTGCTGTTTGAATGGTCATGTCGCATTAAATCCGTCTTTTACGTCACTGACACAAGACAGACGCCGATTATCAGCACCCGAGAAGACATCGTGAACGCTTCCTGGCCATCCAGTGTAGATGTCAGTGAAACTGTTGGGAAGACAACGTTGGAGAAACGTGAACATTTTATTTGTACTGTATAATCTGCAGATTCTGACAGAAATCTGCAACTATCCTTGAAGCACCGCTCCTCTCTAAAACAGCAATAAGGATCATTATTAGGTTATCTACATTATTATGTAAATAACAAAATAACTTAAAGCAAAAATTGGGAAACGTAAAGTCCGAAGTCTTTACATTAAGGCCATCAGTCAAACAATATAGTTTGCTCTGGGTCTAAACAGAGCGCATTGTGTGTGACATCTTCTTTTGCGCATGCGGGCCGCTTTGAGGGTTCACACTAGAGCGCGTTTGCTGTCGCATTTTATTTGTAGTGTGAACAAGCAGACAAAAAAATCTGATTTGATCAAAAAATCGGAATTGAGCATTAAGACCTGCAGTGTGAACGTAGCCTTAGATTTATCCCACAACAACACTCAGTGTGTCCAAGGTCTTACTGACCTGCGATTATTGGTTATTGATCTGTGTGTGTGTGTCAGCAGATGTGGAGGCGTTCGCTCGAGCCATGCAGGGCAGCAGAGAAGAGTCGAAGGAGAAGAAGGACGAGGAGGACATGAGTCTGGATTAGAGTCTCTGTGACATCATCTGTTTAATTTTTTTTTTTCACTTTTTCTTCTGTCAAAGGTTTGACCCCTCCATGACCTTTTATTTTCCTCTGAAGAGGGCGGGGCTTCGGGTGTATTCAGCTCTTTCTAATAAAAACGTAATGACTGAAACATGAGCTTCTTTTTATGAATGTAAAACACAAAGACTGTTGGTACGGAAAAACTTTATTTAAACATGTGATAGACAAGGACGGGAGATGGAATAAAAACGAGATGGAAACGCCGCCTGCAGACCGGCGAGGACGTAACGTTCACATGTCAAACCTGAATATTCAAGTTTTACTATGTGAGGTCAAAGGTCACGAAATCAGACATTCCCAAAAGTCCCGTTTAGATTTGCAGGCTTTGTTTTTTGTCTGCTCTACCGGAGGATGTTGCTCGTGTTCACAGACTGTATATCAAAGATGGACTGAGCGGGCGACCCCTGATTGGACAGAAGTCTATGAGCCTCTGCTGAGCTGATCTGAGTGCAGTGATTGGTTTTCGGTCTCAGGTCCAAGGATCAAAGGATCGCCGTTGAGAATACCGACGCTGCAGAGGAAGCGGCTGCGTCCATCTTCCATGTACAGTCTGTGCTCACTGATCAGCGTTTAGAGTCTGTCTGCAGCGGACGCACGATTACACGCCCGTTTGCTGGATGATTTAGAAGAAGCGTGTAAAGATGATTGAACTTGGCTTTACCGCGCCGCTCGATGACATCATCGTTCCGTCTCTGCAGCACCAAACGGGGAAAAATAGAAAATACACATTTCTTAGAAAATAAATATTCATATAGATATTTTAAATTAGCTACAGTAATGTGACGCCCACCACCGGTGCTGATGTGTACTGAGGGAGTGTGAAGGTAAGATATGAGGGGGCGGGGTTAAACATGCGGGCAGCCGTGTGTTCCCACAGCGCCGTGCACAGTGAGCGGCTTCGACAGCGGCGCCGCTCTGTTGTTGATGCTCGCCCGGCGGACGCAGCCGTGGAAGGACGCCAGCCCAGCGGGTAGACCGGGTACTGCGATGCCACCTGGTGGACAGAGAGAGGAGTGACGTGTTAATGAGGCGCTGCACTGACAACGTGTGCAACTGTATCCCTGTTATGCAGTAATGAGTAGTGTAACTAATCAAGCATGTTTGAGTAAAGACATTAAACTCGGACGTGAGGCGACGATTTGATGAGGTCTGATTAAAATCTGATAAATGATCAAAGAAAATGGTCACACGGACAAAGCGGCGAGGATGTCAGGAATGTGGGAAACGGCTGCATTTAAGGTGGTGGAGATCTTCGTGATCTTCACAGAGGCCAGTCTGCATCACTGAGGTGGTCTGTGAACGCCGTGCACTCACCTGGCACGCCTCCGAGGTAGACCGCCTCCTTGGGCCCCGTGGAGCGGCCCTTTTTGGGACCAACGGCGCGCTCGCCGGCTCCGTCCACGTGCAGCTGCAGGACGTTGTTCTTCTTCACCACTGCAGAGACATTTCAGCGTTAGAGCGGTACAACAACAGGGCAGTGCACGGAGCACGCGTCTGAGGACGAAACTCACCTGAGATGGAGTGCCAGCGGCCGTCGCACAGCGGCTCTTCAGGAATGAACGATGCGGAGGTCTCACCTTTCCCGCCGTTCACCGAAACGGTCACCTGACACACACACGCAGTACTCATGAGCTCAAGTTTAGAGATTCGCTCAGAGGAGGCCTCAGCGGTCCAAGCAGGAGGCGACACCTCTGAGTCACATCAGAGGAATCAATCAATCAATCTTTATTTATAAAGCACTTTTCATACAAAGATGTAGCACAAAGTGCTTTACATGGTTAAAAGCAGCCCACCCCGCCCTCCAACTCACTCCCCACACTCTCATTAACATAAACGATCATGGATAAATACACACCCACACACACACACACACACACACACACACACACACACTCTTAAAGAGTAAAATTGGGCTGGGTACACATGAGCCAAGTGAGGAAACACTATCACAGGGAGCCGGTCACAGACCGCAGCCTCCAGGCTGGGCACGCAGCAGGAGGGAGGCAAAGAAGCCCCCCAGCCAGGCTGAGAGGATCCACAGAGCCCCAGCAGCCACGGTCGATCACAGCCCCGGTGCAGAGAGCCCCCTCCGAGGAAACACCGGAGATATGACCCAATAAGAATATATACAGGATAAAGAGATAAAATAAATAAAAATGTGATACAATATAAATATAAATATAAATAGAGTAAGAAGATAAAAAATGAATAAGAATAAAATCAATAAATATTAGGTAAAACCTAAATTAATAATATAAATAGAATAACAGGATAGAATAAATAAGCATAAAATAAATAAACGTTAGGTGAAAGCTAAATTAAAAAGGTGGGTCTTGAGCCTGTTTTTAAAAACATGAACGTTCTCTGCGGCCCTGAGCTCCTCCGGCAGGCTGTTCCACAGTCGAGGACCATACCACTGAAAAGCTGCCTCTCCGTGAGTATGTGTCCTGACTTTAGGGACAATCAAAAGGCCAGTACCAGAGGACCTCAGGGTCCGCGAGGGTTCATATGGTAAAAGCAGATCTGAGAGATAAGAAGGCCCAAGACCATTAAGACATTTAAAAACCAATAAAAGAACTTTAAAATCGATCCTGAAACACACGGGGAGACAATGCAGCGATTGTAAAACCGGTGTAATGTGGGCCCGCCCTCTGGTCTTCGTCAGCACACGAGCTGCAGAGTTTTGTAAAAGTTGCAAAGGTGAAATATTCTTTTTGGGGAGACCAGAGAGCAGGGCATTACAGTAATCAATGCGACTGGTAATAAAAGCATGCATCAGCATCTCCGTGTTGGCCCGAGAGAGAATAGGGCGGACTCTGGCTATATTTTTTAGATGATAAAATCCAATTTTGGTTACATGTTTAATATGTGAGATAAAACCAAGCTCAGAGTCAAGAATAACACCCAGGTTTTTCACTTGTAGTGAAGGGCATAGTGAATATGCCTGTAATTTAGACAAGAGTTTCTCTCTCTGAGCCTCAGGACCGATGATTAAAACTTCAGTTTTGTCCTGGTTAAGCTGTAAAAAGTTTTCTGCCATCCAAGATCTTATATCTAGAATACAGTTAAAAAGGGCATCCATTGGTCTGGTGTCATCAGGAGACACGGAGATGTACAGCTGAGTGTCATCAGCGTAACTGTGGAAGTTCACTCCATGCCTCCTGATGACACCGCCAAGAGGGAGCATATACAAATTAAAAAGTACAGGGCCTAAAACCGACCCTTGAGGCACACCACATGTCATTTTATGGATCTTAGAGGAGCATGTATCCATACACACCATAAAAGTTCTGTCTGAGAGATAGGAAGTGAACCAGTTGTGTACAGCACCAGAGAGGCCCACCATGTGTTTCAATCTGTTTAAAAGAATAGCGTGGTCTACTGTATCAAAAGCTGCGCTTAGATCCAGTAGCACCAGGACTGAGAGCTTCTGGGAGTCCCAGTTACATCTAAGATCATTTAAAACCTTTAGGAGAGCGGTCTCTGTGCTGTGGTTCACCCGAAATCCAGACTGAAATATCTCTAGGATCTGTCTATCATTCAGAAAATCATTAATCTGAGTAAAAACAAGTTTTTCTAAAATTTTACTTAACCTCTTAAGCCCCAAGCCTACCTGATCTCCTGCCTTTTGCCCCCGTATCAGGGGGCGTTGGGGCTTAAGAGGTTAAAAATGGTAAGTTGGATACAGGTCTGTAGTTATTAAAATCATTACAATCCAAATTGCTCTTCTTCAGAAGGGGCCTCACCACCGCCGTTTTAAAGGCAGCAGGGAAGACGCCCAACTGAAGAGAGCAATTCATCATGTATAAAAGCTCAGCTTCAACAAATCCATAAAGTGTTTTAAAAAGTGGAGAGGGGATTGGATCTAAAAGACATGTGGTGGGTCTCACTGTGGAGAAAACTTTCTTAAGGTTCTCAGCATTAACCAGGACAAAGCTGTCCAGTGTCTCCTCAGGTACAATCGAGCCCTCAGATGTGTTTAAAATCATATCATGAGAAGATAAAATATCACATCTGATGGTGTTGATTTTTCCCCTGAAGTGGTCTGCAAACTGCTCACAGAGTGAGTCTGTGGGAGTCTTTGGGAGCTGTTAAAATCAGGGTTAAATAAATGATCTATGGTGGAGAAGAGGACCTTGGGATTATTTCTGTTATTACTGATTATTTTGGCGAAGTATGAATTTCTTGAATTCCTTAGTGTATTATTGTACATTTTAAGTTGCTCGCAAAGTATTTGATGGTTGATTTCATTTTTATTTTTCCTCCATCTCCTTTCTGCTGCCCTGCAATTTCTTTTGAGTGTTTTGACTTCTTCGTTTCTCCAGGGTGATACACGTTTTACGTTAATCTTTTTGGTGGTGAGTGGAGCAACGGAGTCAAGGCTTTTCTTCAGTTTGCTGTTAAAATGATTAAAAATAAAATCACAGGGTGCAGGTAGAATCACAGGGGGGCATTCGTCTAAAATCCTGGTAAAATTTGCAGCCACTTCAGAGGTTAGATAGCGCCTCCTCACAGTTCGCACCGAGGTCTCCCGCTGAATAAAACCGGTGATGTTAAAAAACACACAGTAGTGGTCAGAGACAGCCAAGTCAACAACAGAGGACACACTGGTGGACAGCCCATGGGTGATGACCAGGTCCAGAGTGTGTCCTCTGTTGTGAGTCGGCTGCATGACGTGCTGGGTAAAATCCATACAATGAAGAATGTTTAAGAATTCTTTTGATGCAGGGTCAGAAGGATTATCTATGTGCAGGTTAAAATCACCGGTTAGAATTATCATGTTATACTTTGAGTGTATGTTTGTTAAAAATTCTGAGAATTCCTTGATAAAAGCAGCACTGTCTTTAGGTGGTCGATAAATGACAGATAAAACTGGAGGGCTGCTAAAAACAATAGCGTGGAATTCGAAAGTGGTAAAATGATCAAATAAAATTTGTTTGGTGGTGAGTGTGTTGTTGGTTAAAGATGCAGTCCCACCACCTCTCTTACCACTTCTAATAGAAAAGGAGAAATTAAAATTTGGTGGGGAGGCCTCAGTGAGAACAACTGGTGCATCCGAACCCAGCCATGTTTCAGTTAAAAATAAACAATCAAGTTTATTATCTAAAATTAAATCATTAATAATAAAAGACTTATTCAACAGAGAGCGGACATTTAAAAGTGCCATACTGATTGAGACTGGTGGATTTTTGACAGTAGAGTTCAATGGATGTTGACATTTTTGAAGAGGCCGGAGGTTATTAATGTTTTTGGAGTTGCTGGATTTATGATAATTGTGTTGCTCTCTGTTTGTGATTATGACGGGTATTGTGTTGACTGTGGGAGAGAGAGGTCCGAGTCCAGAGTTTTGTGTATTACTGTTAAAAGTGGAACAAATATAGGAGCTGGGACCAGGGGGACATCAGTCAGTGGCGGACAGATCAGCGGGTAGTGTCAGGCCGTTTATCAATGCCCAAGTACGCGAGTACGTACTCGCGTTCTCGGTGAGTACGTACCCGCCGAGAACGCGAGCACGGACTCGTGATTTGTACAGTCGGAACACCAGCGTACGTGATGATGTCACAGGTCCGGAGTTTTTACTGCCGTCCCCTCTTAATTTAACTGTGAGTAACATGTTATGAAGCTTAACTTTAATCACAGCCAAACCAGTTTACTCAGGAACAAATAAAACACTGAAATAAACCAAACATTAACATTTAGAAGTGATCTAAGTGACTTATATATCATTTTTAACCTCAGTAGTGAAACCTCTATTAATAAAAATAGTGTGCATGTACATACGTGTACATACCTTAATAAAAACAAGCAGGTGAGATGTTAGAACGCTTTTATTTCTATTCTAGTGGACACTCAATACTATAGACAGCTGCTGGGGTTTCTTTAACCTGAGTAGTGAGAAGTCCGCGAGCGGTTTGGGGGGGTGGGGGGGTTGGAAACGATGTGCCGGGAGTCTGCTGTTGAGTTTTGGACGAAATGCATTCTGGGATATTTAGCTGTCCCAAGTCTACACCGATGCATGCTCGATAAAACGGGCGGAGCGAGAACACATCCGGGACTTTTTCGCGTTCTCGGCGTGATGCGTACTTCGAATTGGAACAGTACTTGGTCTCCGACTGATGACGTATCACGAGTACACGAGAACGCAAGTACGCACAAGTACGCATATTGATAAACGCCCTCGGTTTGGGGTAATGACAGGGCCGTGTGCGGGAGTGCTGTATGCCAAATTGGCGGACAGCAAACGGCGTCCCCAGGCATTGAGGTGGAGCCCGTCTGCCCCAAAAAGATGCCTCCTCTCCCAGAAGGCATCAAAATTGTTAATAAAACCCACACCGTGGGAGACACAGGCGGAGGAAAGCCAGGTGTTAAGGCTGAGCAGCCGGCTGAAACGGCCTATCCCTCTGCCGCAGGTGGGGGTGGGCCCGGAGATAAAAGCACTCACCTGCAACCGGTTGGCCTGTGGGTGGGACGCCAGGATGTTGGGAATTCCGTCCACTATGTCGACGACGGTGGCTCCCGGGAACGACAGCGTGAGTGCCCCCCTCATCCGCACGTTCCTGACGATGGAATCCCCGAGGACCAGCGTGGAGAGAGGAGGCGCCACCGGGGACCGCTGGCCATTTGAGACGCCCGCGCCGCGGCACCGGGGGTGTTCAAATGGAGATGCACCAGCCAGACCGCGTGAGTGACTCCCAGGTAGCCGCGCCGTGGGTCCTCTTCTCCGAGGAGCCAGGGTAAAGCACAGCTCTCCGCGGTGAGTTTGCACCACAGCGTCGGGCTGCCCGCCGCAGCTCCGGGGACGTAGTGGTGGAGATGGCGCAGACCTCAGCGACACAGCGGGATGGCGAGGGCTAGCGGTCAGAGGAGGAAAGTCCACAGGATCCAGGACATTGAATCTATTCTCCAGCACTACCGCACCGGAGGGGTGAGGGTGCGAGTGACGGATCCTCTTGGCCCCTCTGCAGCCACCGCGCGTCTCAACCACGGTCCATGGCGCTGGTTGGAGTGGAGCTGACCAGAGCCTTGGGTCTGGCCCCTAGTTGAAACCAGCAGTTCTCGTCCGTGGCAGAAACACCAGCGACACAAGTTGGGAGCCTGGGTTGACTGTTGGCGGGATCTTGGGACACAACAGCTGGGTGGTGCACTGTGTCAGCTAGCTCAGCGCTAGTAGCGGTGGTTTGAGCTTTGCCAAGGAGGATCGTGTCAAGTTCGCGTTCAGCCCCCTGGATTTGGTATAGCGTGGATATCCTTTGTTCCAGCTCGATCACTTTTTGGCTCAGGTTGATGCAGCTTTCACAACTGGTTGTTGAGGTAAGTGGTGCTATTCCGAAATCTCGCGACAGCGTCAAAAACAAAAACTGCCACTTTAGCTTACGTTTAGCTAGTTGTGGCAGTTGCTAGCATGCGTGCATGCAGTCAGGATCACAACACTTGTTTACTTTTCACAATCTTCACAAGATGCCACAAACCGAGCAGTTTTCCAGGGAGTTCGTAAAATTGCAGCGTCTTCTTCCGAGAGCGTATCAAATTAGCAGGAAGGACCGCACGCCACAACCACCAGCCCCATTTCTAACCCGGTAAAGTCACGTGTGTCATTTCTGATGCATGATCTCCCCCCCCCAGAAAGCCTACAGAAATTCCACGATAGATGTTTAACATATAAAATCGCCAAAAATGCTGCATGTAGCAAATATGATACACATTAAACATCTTATGTGCAAATGATTATTTAATTTTGCTTTAATTTGTGTTTTAATTGTAAAAGTTGAAGAAAGGCAGTAAATTGCAATAATGTCACATCGTGAGCGAAGTATTGTGATAATATAGTCCTCTGAAATGATTATTGATGAGTTATTGGTGACTATTTTCCGATGAAGATATGACTGAGTAATTCATTATTATCAGGAAGTTCTAAAAACTCCCTGCAAAGCCTTCAGTTAATCCAAAATGCTGCAGCAAGAGTCCTGACAGGGACTAGAAAGAGAGAGCAGATTTCTCCTGTATTGGCTTCCCTTCATTGGCTTCCTGTTAAATCCAGAATTCAAAATCCTGCTCCTCACATACAAGGTCTTAAATAATCAGGCCCCATCTTATCTTAATGACCTTGTAGTACCATATCACCCTATTAGAGCACTTCGCTCTCACACTGCAGGCTTACTTGTTGTTCCTAGAGTATTTAAAAGTAGAATGGGAGGCAGAGCCTTCAGTTTTCAGGCCCCTCTTCTGTGGAACCAGCTTCCAGTTTGGATTCAGGAGACAGACACTATCTCTACTTTTAAGATTAGGCTTCAAACTTTCCTTTTTGCTAAAGCATATAGTTAGGGCTGGACCAGGTGACCCTGAATCCTCCCTTAGTTATGCTGCAATAGACGTAGGCTGCTGGGGGATTCCCATGATGCACTGGGTGTTTCTTCTTCACTCACTATGTGTTAATAGACCTCTCTGCACTGAATCATGCTTGTTATTAATCTCTGTCTCTCTTCCACAGCATGTCTTTATCCTGTCTTCCTTCTCCCACCCCAACCAATCACAGCAGATGGCCCCGCCCCTCTCTGAGCCTGGTTCTGCTGGAGGTTTCTTCCTGTTAAAAGGGAGTTTTTCCTTCCCACTGTCTCCAAAGTGCTTGCTCATAGGGGGTCATATGATTGTTGGGTTTTTCTCTGTATCTATTATTGTACGATCTACTGTACAATATAAAGCGCCTTGAGGCGACTGTTGTTGTGATTTGGCGCTGTATAAATAAAACTGAACTGAACTGATTTGAGTGGGAGTGGGGAACAGTGGGGCACTGCAAACTGAAGATACCTGCAGCTCTAAGCTGATGTTCAGGTCTTATTTGGAGGTCTGGCTGTTACACGCTGACTCCTCCCCCCGTGGGGGACGTGCAGACACTGGACTGTGATTTTGTGTGAACTATTTCTGTTTTGCTCTCCTTTATGTCGTCTTTTCAGAGGAAGCTGAGTCATTTTTTTAAGTTATGATATAAAAACATTCAGAAATAAAAATACTTGACGTCACAAATTTAAAACCTGAAAAACAGCAAGTAGAGCACGTTTAGGAGAAACGCTGTCCAAGTCTCACCTTTCCTTGGATGAGAATTAAGCTCAGGTGGTGGTCAGATGACGTCCCAGCATGCAACAGCAGCCCAGAGTCCACGATGGGTCGAACTTCGAGCTGAATCTCCAGATCCCGACTCAGAGCCAAGGACTCATCTGCAGGGAGGGACAGAGGCGCCGCTCAGACATGACGACCCAATGTGGCCGACACGTGCACAGAAACTAACGGTACGTACCGATCATGATGTGTCCTCCCCGTCCAGAAAAGTAGGCTCCGGGCTGCAGAGGGGTCACGAAGCAGGGCACTGTCCCCTGGCTGTGAGCGGGGTCTCCTGCAGGGGCTCCGTTCAGCATCAGATCCCGGATGCACCCCACAAACCCGGAAGAACCCGGACCCTGAGGTTAAGAAAGAGCACAGAGCTTCGGTACCGAGCGTGAAGAAGAGCAGAAAGGCGCGACCTTCACTGCACAGAGGTGTCAGCCTGAGCGTGGAACCAGCAGGAGAAACGCTTACCGCCAGAGAGGCAGGGACTCCCCCTGCGTATAAAGGTGCGGTGAGACGAGTCCGGTCTCGTCCAGATATCCTGTTGGACTGAACACTGATACCGTCCACGATCAGACTCATCTTCTGCCCTTCAAGCTTTATGAACACCTGCAGGACACGGAGCGATCAGGTTACATCATTCAGGTAAACTCAGGTGGGTCTGAGACACAAACACAGCTGGTAGCAGAAAACGTTACCTCGACGCTAACATGCTAACCAAAACGTGGTTTTAGTGTCAGGGTTACAGTTAGGTTATGGTTAGGATTAGGCTGAGGGTTAGGCATTCATTTTTGATGGGTAAGCAGCTAGGGAAAGCATTATGTCAATGAGATGTCCTCACTAAGTTATGAAAACAAGTATGTGTGTTCGTGTGCATGTGTTTTTGTGCGTGCTCACCGTGTGCCACTGGTCATCGTTGTACTTCCGGTGGCTGCGTAGGTTAAACCTCTTCCCAAACTGAAGCAGCACGTGGCCGTTTGAGACTCTGAGCGTCATCGCGCCTCCTCCTCGCTGCCTGCTGGTGGCGCTCAGCACCAGCCCGTCAGATGAGTTGATCCTCAACAGCATGGAGATGTGAGGCCTGCAGACAGAGAAACACGAGCATCTGAGCTGTAGTTTGGTCCTTGAATACGAGGGGGCGGAGTCTGTTTAGCAGCTTGTGTCTGTGTAGGTTCTCAGTCATCCAGATGATGGCATGTAAGGAGCTTAGAAAGAAAGTGACTGGACTTCTTAAAGTTTCTTTCACACTCACGTGGAGCCGAACGAACTGGGCAGGATGTCGTATCTCTGGAAGCTGTGGGTGGAGCCACTGAAGTGCGTCGCTCCCCTCTCGTGGTGTGACAGCTCACCCTGACACGAGTCCCTAGTGTTACGACTGCGAGATCCTGACGGCTTCTTCAGCTTCCCCTAAGAGAGAAAACCTTAAATTTATCACAGCTACGGTCACGTCTTATTGTTGTTGCTGTGTGTGTACCTTTCGCTTGTTGCTGTGTGTTTACCTTCACTTGTTGCTGTGTGTTTACCTTGCGCTAGGTGCTGTGTGTGTACCTTCACTTGTTGCTGTGTGTGTACCTTGCGCTTGGTGCTGTGTGTGTACCTTCACTTTTTGCTGTGTTTGTACCTTGCGCTTGTTGCTGTGTGTGTACCTTCACTTGTTGCTGTGTGTGTACCTTGCGCTTGTTGCTGTGTGTGTACCTTCACTTGTTGCTGTGTGTGTACCGTGCGCTTGGTGCTGTGTGTGTACCGTGCGCTTGGTGCTGTGTGTGTACCTTCACTTGTTGCTGTGTGTGTACCTTTACTTGTTGCTGTGTGTGTACCTTTCACTTGTTGCTGTGTGTGTACCTTCCGCTTGGTGCTGTGTGTGTACCTTCACTTGTTGCTGTGTTTGTACCTTCACTTGTTGCTGTGTGTGTACCTTGCGCTTGGTGCTTTGTGTGTACCTTCACTTGGTGCTGTGTGTACCTTTCGCTTGTTGCTGTGTGTGTGTACCTTGCGCTTGGTGTTGTGTTTGTACCTTCACTTGTTGCTGTGTGTGTACCTTGCGCTTGGTGCTGTGTGTGTACTTTGCGCTTGGTGCTGTGTGTGTACCTTGCGCTTGGTGCTCTGTTTTGGTTGAGTAGCAATGATCTGCTGAGGCTGTTTAGCAGCAGGACACTTCATAGAAACATCTACATTGTCAGTGGCTTTCAGCAGGTTCAAAACTGCCTGCGCTGTATCCATTTCCCTGCAGACGGCAAACACACACATTACAATTCAAGCTGAACTCACACAACAGCTTTAATCGTTTCAGTCATTTTACACAGGCTGATGAGTAAATCTATGAAGGCGGCTCATGAAAGTCATGTTTAACTAACCTCTTGATGAAAACATTAGTAATGCATCCAATCAGGTCGTTCGGGTTTTCGGGCATTCCTCCCAGGAAGGTGTTTCCCATCGTGGACAAGACAGTTTTCATTGTTGGGTTCACTGTGATGGTCTGATCCGGTATCTCCAGCACATCGTCCACGTACAGACGTATCCTGAGAAACAAGCAGAGAGGTCAGATGACACTCGGAATGCTACTTCCTGTGGATGCGAGGAAAATGTAACCGCTGCCATCCTACCCGTTCACATTGTTGTATATGGTGACGTAATGACTGATGTCATCGTTGTACGTCTTCTGCGTTTTAATCAAATGGTTGCCGGCTTGCACCACGATGTGGCCTTTATGCAAAGACACCTCACAGACGTCCTCCTGTGGCCACAGCAAATCACAAGAGTTTGAAACAAGGAAGAAGTCAGCACATCATAGATCCAACAGATCAGGACAGAGGAAGAATACGGGAAACAGACAGCTGAGAGGCAACGGTCAACAGGAAGTGGTTGAGGGTTTCCTCTGACCTGGTTTTTGTGGAAGAACATGAGTCCATCGGTCTTCTCAGTTCTGAAGCCAAGGCCGGCATAGAAGTTGTTCATGATGCTAGAAGGATCCATCACATTAAAGTTCAGGTAGCTCTGACCTGGGAAATAGCCCTCACGAGCCAACTGCACACACACACACACACACACACACGACATGAAAAACCTGCATTCACTCCTTTTTGTTACACGCTGACGGGTTCAGTGTGTCCTCCTACCAGCAGGTTGTCATGGCAGCCAAAGCTGACCCCATAGGTCTCCACCTTCTTCAGGCTGATATACTGTTGTCTTTCCTTCAAGTTCCTGATACAGGCCTTCACAGAGCCCGTGTCAGGAAACTTGTCCTTTAACCTGAGGGGAGACAAACACAATGAAAAACTCAGTGTTAGTGACCCAGAGCACATCCCTGATAATAACTTTGAATTTTAATCCAATTAGAAGCTAGAAGTTCACAACATGTTAAATCACGTTAGAAAACACTTCCTACAGGTTTGTGTCCACTATTTAAATACTACTTTTACCAGCTAGCTGCTAACCTAAATCTGCTGTCTGATGCTGACCGAGTAACTATCAGCATCTTTATGCTTAAAATCTCTGTAGCTGCCTAGACAGTACTCAGTGAGACCAGCAAACCCAGAAGACTTCAAATTAAATCAAAAGAAAAGTCCCAAGATATTACGAAGGGCAGTAATAATAGGACTCGTGCAAATCTGGAAAATGAACTAAACAAAGGCACTGTTTGAAAGTTCACAGGCCTCCTGTCGACATAAACATGCATTAAAACATATGAGGCAGCCCCAAAGCACAAGACTTAGTGGCGAGGTAACGAGATGAATTATTAGAGCTACTCTCAGCTGCTTCCTTGGAACAAGGCTCACCGCAGCAGGTAGCTCCGCGTGTTGGGTTTACTGTCAAATGGGACAGTGAATGTTCAATAGAGTAAATAGTAAATAAGTGGAATAAGTAAGTAAGTGTCTCACACATCCTTTTTCATGTTTAATTAAAATTAATAATTTATTGTTTTCCATTTGTTTTAATTCAAAAGCCTTTATTACATTTTTCATATTATATATTTCATTTATAATGTTAAAAAAGAGGAGTTAGATTTGCCCATCCTCTGCTCCAATCTCCAATCATGATCACATTGGCATGACAACAATTCTAGGGGGCAACATACAAATGTCAGTAGGGCCTGTGCCACCCCAGATGCCCCCTTTAGCCCTGCCCCTGCGCCTCTTTTCCACTCATGCAGTTCCAAACTCGCTAACGTTAGCTTAGAAATGGAGCAATAAGAAACTTAGTGCACGTACATCTCAGGCATCTTGTCCTCTGGCACTCCACCCAGGTAACAGCTGTTGTCAAATTGAGGGATGGCTTTTATGTAAGTCTTTCTGACTTCTTTTTGGTTTTTCCTCACTATAAGTTGGTCACGCAAGACATAGAGCTCCAGCTATATGGGAAAAAATGCAGCACATCACAAACAAGTACACAAAAGTGACCACTAAAAGGAGCAATCAGAGTGATCGGCATGCTTTCAAAGTAGGAACATGAAAAACCACGCAGAGGGACTCACACTGTTGGACTCGCCGTTGCTCATCTTCAAGAGTTCAGGCGGAGCCACGGGCTCGACGTCCACCAGAGAACCATTAATATTATAGAAGAGCCTGACCTGGCCACGAAGCACCGCCACACACACAAACTGATTTTGCTGCACAGCAGACAGAAAAAAAAATCCAGTTACACAGGAAAATATACAGATATGTGTGTGATAAGTACAGTGGGAACAGTGTACAGTGGGAACATTTGATGGCCATGACCCCGGTCCAGGAGGTCGACCCTTCCACTAACGGGAAGGTTGGCTCCTATGGTGCAGCTATCAGAGCCTGAATGTTAAAGTGCTGCTGCGCATGAGGCTTGTTCAGAGCTAATGAAGTACAAAATACTTCTTTACTGTACTTGAGTAAAGAAGTTGAATCAGTGTATTTTTATAAGTATCTGTACTTCAGTAGAAGCACAGGACATCTGCACTTTTGCAGCTCGGGCCTGTTGTATAAAGCGCTCTGAGTGCTCGAGTAGAAAAGTTCATTCTTCCAGTTACCCTGTATAAAAAGTAACTCAAGCTTCTTCTGAAGGCTCCGTATTTGCACGAGTGTCACCACGACAAACAGAGAATAACAGAAGTGATGATGACCAGGGAAGAAGTGCAAAACCTGCAAATGTGAATCCAATATGTCAGGTTATTAGCAGATAACCTAGAACACGAGTGTGGAAATGAGGCAGCTTTGTGTGCTGCACGCACTGACTGGACTCAATGGTCAATAAAGCCTGATAATAAGTCATGTGGGCGTAGTAAGGTCACCTGATTACTCTGTGAAGTCTCTTTATGCTGTGCATGTGATCTGTTTGTCTGGTGTATTTAAATACTGTAATAATGTATATGTACTGTTCTCTGTAGTTCTTACAGGAGGAACACTGTCATGTTATTGTAGGTACAATGACGATAAATGCATTCTATTCTATTCTATTCTGTGTTACGGCCTTCAGCATTTTTGCTATGAACTGTCAGGGATTGTGTGTTGTGAGTACAAGAAAATAATTATTATAATATGATGTGTTACATTTGTTTAGATCAGAGGAATAAGGAAGGATTTGTCTGTGTTTCAGTTTGGTTTAGCTGTAGGCCTGAGAGTGTGTGTAATTGGGTACAGGGAAAGGAATTTATTGACACTGGGGGTCTGCTGTCATAAAAGGAGACAGGAAGTTACAGTTGGGGGTTGCTGATGCTGATGCTTTAACCTGAATCTAATAAACGGTCATAATTGTTATAACTTAGAAGTAGGATTGCAGGAGACGCTCCACCTTATCTGTAAATGTAAGACAACAAGAGGCCAATGGCCCAGTGGATGCAGAGTGGGGGTCTCAGTGTTTGTAATATGTTAACTCTGTTTTGTATGTTGTCTAAAGGAATTTGGTGTAGATTGAGTGAGGAGATTACTTTTATGACCGGCAGGAAGTCACGTACACAGAGACACACACACAGTGCTTTGACTGTTACACTCACACACCTACATGCACACTCACTCACGTGCACTCACACATACACACGGGTACGCGCACAAACAGGCACTCACGTGCTCGTGCATACACACACAAACACAGAGTTTGCAGCACACCATGGGGGTTTTATGATGGGGTCGCTTCTATAAAGCTGACTGTAACAAACAAAGGAGTGAGAGATCTGCAGAGGGACACCGGCCTTGCACGTCTCTCCTTCTAGAAGATGCATGCTTAAATGAAGATGAATAAAGATGAATAAAGGTTTTGTGAAAATGACTACCGAGTCCGGTGCTGTCTCTGGATGCCCGAGGAATAAAAAGAACCGGGGTGAAACTGATTTCGTAACAGTTTAAAGAGCTGTGAATAAGGAAGTGCCTGAAACTAACATCTTCTTTCATTATAATAGGGGCGGGGCTTACAAAGACAGGTGAGCAGCCCTCTGAGGGTCTGTGAGCGTATAAGCAGCGTTACCTCATTCTGCATCATCAGCAGGATCCCGTTCTGCGACAGCAGTTTGATGTCCTGTTTCACGATGTAAATTTTTTCTAACTGAGAAAAATTAAACTTTGCATAGCCGGTCCCATCAAAGTACGCTCCATCACTGACCCAGGACTCAGAGGTGGATCTTATCCTGTTTGTTAAACACACACACACACACACACACAGACACACACGTATTTAAGAGACAAAGTTATGAGTTAAAACTTACCAGAGTATCTTAGAAAATAAGAAAATGTTTGTAAAAATTTTTGTAAAGTCATCATTTAATAAGTGATGAACGTTCATCCACTCGTCTGTGAGCGTCAGTGTTCAGCTATAAGCTTAAATTCAACAGAAAGAACACAAACGTTTGCATTTACACAATGATACTGAAATGTAATGAGATGCACGAACAGCAGACAGACCTGCCAGACGGTCTGTCCACCATGGTGTTGAGATTGAAGACGTCCACAAAGTTGTAGAGACTGATCACCTCCTCGTTCAGATAGTCCAGCTCAATGCAGCCCTGAAAGTTGGGCAGTGCGAGCACTTCAGGTGGCTAAAGACAAAAACACCAGAGAAAGTGGAAACTCGTCATTATTCCTGTCGTCGAGGCACTAATGTGTAAACATCAACGAGCCTGCGTACCAACACAGGTGTTCTCAGTTATTCTCACTCTGGCTCCACCTGCTCAGTTTTATTGTACTGACTAAAATAAGCGTAACATGGGGAAACGCTCTGTAACTGGTGGGTTTACAGCTCTTCCAGTACGTACTGTGAAAGTATTCGGATATCCTCCCACATAGAAGACGGTGTCATTGGCCGAGAGTTTGAGGAGCCCCTGATCTCCTTCAGCCTCCGCGGAGTGTTTGGTGGTTGTGGTGTCCGTAGATACGGACATCAGACCGTGCTGCAGGATCCTACGCGCACCAACACGGGGAGCAGATCAATGCTACAACTCCTGCACTCAGCTAGCATAAACATTCATGTTTAATCGAATGACACCGTGTTGTGTTACATCGTGCGCTTCACCTCTCCAGCAAGACGGTGCTGAATCTTCCTTTGGACTGGATGTCGTTTGTCATCATCACATCTGCAGTTTCTCCTCCAACGTTAAAGTACCAGTGCAGCTGTTTCCCCACCAACGCCATGCCCAGGAACTCCTGACTCGGCTGCAAACCCCAAACACAGATTTAAAATACACGACACCTCCAATGTTCACATGAGTCCTAAATTACCAAGTTAAGTCCTAAATTTATCACAGTTAATAAAGACACACCCCGACGAGGACTGACAGACTTGACGAGCGACATGAAATCCAATCTGTCCTCACACTTACGTTCTTGTTGCCGAGGTAGAACACAAACTGACTGTTGGAAGCATACTGTCGCCGCGTCCGCACTGCGTCCGGCAGCTTGATGTGGAGCTTCATGGAGGTGTAAGCAGCCAGGTCAGCCAGGTTAGACGGCGTACGCACCTGAACGCCTGATTTCCCATTAAACTTCATGGACACGCTCACCTGGATGGGGAAAGAGGAAAAGAACTCGTAATGGACGTCAGGAGGCTCAGACAGGTCTGCTCCCCTCTCAGTATGAATGGAATCCGTCTCCACCTTCAGGTTTCTGGGAACCCACATCTCCACTGATCTCACCTGGACCCACAACACCATCGCCCTGGTAACAAAGGTCGAGCAGCGGCTGCACTTCCTCCGTGTCCTGCTGAGGCCTTCTCCCGCTCCTCAGTCTCCCACACCTCCAGACTCACTGACAGCTTCTTCCCCCACAGCCAATCAGACTGTTAACAAACACTGGCCCCGCCCCCACACCCACACCCCACCCCTACACACCGACCTCACCAATCTGAGCCATGGTCTGAGTAACCCTTATCCCTCAGCCCACTCACACTCACACTTGGTCCTTTCCACTGCCTCCGATCACTTTGCAAGTATTTTGTTCTCCAATGTGTCTGTGTATGATTTTGTGTATATTTCTCTGTTGTCTATGATTTATATTCTATTAGGACCCACAATTTAGCTGTACATGTACAATGATGATAAAAGACTGTTAGAATGACATAATTTCCTTAGGGATTAGTAAAGTAATCTGATTGTGATAAGAACCTCTGATGGAAACACCCAGCACTGACCTCCAGGACTGAAAGATCAAATCAAAACCTGCAGTTCCTCTGACGTCCAGCAGAGGCAGCAGTGAGTCAGTCCCATGTTAAAACTTTACATTCGAAATAAACATGTTTACAGCCTCATACACAAACTGTTTGACCTCTATAGACAGGTGGGTGCTGACACAGGTGGCTGTAGCTGCTAGCTGTCGGCTAGGCTAAACTGGACCTCTGGACCGTGTTTGTGCTGTTGGAGTCTTTCGGAGCATGTTTAATGACATCATGTGACCAATAACACGGCTGCTGTGAGGTCACTGCACTAACACAGCGCCCAACTCAGCACTATGAGCAGGTATCTGTGATAACCAAGCTAGCTAGCAATAGCATCCAAATATGGCCACACTGTTGGTTCTGTCCATCTTTTTATACAGTCTGTGGGTGTACCTTGTTGGCAGCGTTGCGCGCCTGCTCTATGAGCTGTCGGATGCGGTTGATGTTCTCGGAGATGTTTGGCATCTGAACAGAGTAATTCTGCAGGTCACCCAGCCTCTTCAAGAGTTCAGGAATAGCTTCACCCAGCCTGTGCACTGCAGACAGACAGACAGACATTTACAGCTCATGTCTCACCAGCGCCCCCTACAGTGAGTGTTCAGGTAACATCCAGGCCTTTTTACCTGGTTGGAACACCTTTCAAAGGCAAACAAAATTAATGTCTGACACTCAATTTAAAAACTTACAATCTGAGCTGTGCAGCTCAAACAGAACCCCAGCCTAACCTTTGGAGGGCTCAGCGACCTGATGAATGATTAGAGACGAGTTTCATTTCTGGTTCCTGAATATTAGATGTCTGTCATTAGTCGCAGTCAGAGATGGGCAGTAACGCGTTACTTGTAACACGTTACTGTAATCCGATTACTTTTTTCAAGTAACGAGTAAAGTAAGGGATTACTATTGCAAAAACGGTAATTAGATTACCGTTACTTTCCCGTAGGAACGCTGCGTTACTAAAACAAGTTTTAAAAAGAGACTTTTCCATTTGATAACATTTTGTATGATGGATTATGCAGAAAAAATAGAACTGGGCTGAAAGATCTATTTCTTTATCACCTATTCAGGTTGTAAATCGTGTTTTTAAAAAGTAACTAAGTAACTAAGTAATTAATTACTTTTGAAAATAAGTAATCAGTAAAGTAACGGGATTACTTTTTGGGGGAAGTAATCAGTAATTAGTTACTGATTACTTTTTTCAAGTAACTTGACCAACACTGGTCGCAGTTTTCAGTTTGACATGCTTTTATTTTGGTGGAGCTCATAAATAACCCCCAAACACGTGGTGGCAGGTGGCACCTTTGAACTGTTCCTGTAATTTGGTGTTATATACATAAAATCAAATTAAATAATTCATCATTTCTTTCAAACTGCTCATTTATCCCTAAAGTCCTGAAATTCAAAGACATTCAGGTGAGTCGTGCCCTGGACAGTTCAGATGTTTGTGGAATTCGTCCGTCTTATTATTTTATATAATGTTAGTTCTTCGTTTGATTGTTTGAGTATGTTGAATATGTTGAGTATGTTGGGTCTTCGTTGGTTCAGTCTCGAATTTTTCTTAGCTTTTCATATGCTCAAACATTATCTCTGTGTTTGGTTGCTTCCTGTTTTATTTTGAAAGACTCATGCTTTGTTTTTGGATCTACTTCCTTTTGCCTCTTGTATTTACTGTCTCTGGCTCGCTCCAGCTGTTTGGAATCTCTGTGATCAGTCGGATTTTGGATTGATTGATTTTGATTTATCAGGATTTAATCTCACTTTGACCTCAGTTTCTGCGTCTGCCTGTGCTCGGGTCTGAAATCTTTCGACCATCCCCACAGCGCATGGCAGCGAGCGTTTATCACTCACCGGTGTTGTTGGCGTCCATCAGGGCGGTGTTGATGTCCTCGCTCGTGGCGTTGGCGTCTCCGTAAGTGCGCTGCCATTCGTCCAGCTGCTCTTTGATAGGACGCAGGGTGTCGTTGATGCCAGTGGCCGTCCTGTTTGCCTTAGCCGCTGTTTGCTTGGCTTCGTTGACCTGTGCACTGATGTCTGAGCAGCACAGAAGAAGAAGACGTCAGGAAGCCGTGAGCGGTGAGGAGTCACGTGGGAAACCTTAAATACCCAAATCGTGTAAGCGCAACGTGTTTTAAACGGTCGTACTTTTGGTGGCGTTGAGGTTGCTCCGGAGCGCCTCCAGGTCCTCCTTCAGTTGAACCTGTTTGGTTTTGGCGTCCTGGAGCCGGCGCCGAGCATCTTCGAGTTGCGGCCTCAGAGCTGCAGCAGAAAAACGAAGGTGATGCAAACTGAAGATGAAAGGGTTCCTTTATGAATCTCTGCAATCCAGACTGGGCTTACTGGTGTTCAGGTCATCATTCAGCTTCTCCACTTCATCCTTCAGATCCATGCTGTGGTTCTTCAGAGACTCCGCCTTCTGACCGAGGTTCTGGCCCTTCACGCTCTGAAAACAAGACCAACACACTTTCAGTTTCGGTTTTTAAAGTCACCTCAAAGGACAAACTTGTGATTTTGGGGTTTTTTACCTCTAATGTGCTGTTGGCAGCCTCGCTGGCCATCTTGGCGGCCTGCTCGGCCTCCTCAATGCTGACGACGATCTTGTTGTACGACTGTGTTACGTCTATGAATCCGTCCTTCTTTGTTTCTGCGATCAAACTGCAGACAGACGCACACAGCTCGTCGTGTTTGGTTTCATGAAGCACAAGAACTAAACGTCGTACACCTACCTGGACAGGTTCATGGCCAGGGCACCGAGCAGCTCAGCGTGCTTCTCCGCCTTCTCCACCAGCGGGATTTTAGAGTTAGTCTGAGACAAATTCTGAACCTTTTGGGCCAGCAGCATCCGGGCGCCATCCAACTGAGCTGCCAGGTGCTCGTACTCCTGAGGGAGAGAAAGAGCTGAAGGGGACGTAGCCTGGTCAAGGGGAGGTAAAGACCTAAAGAAGAAAGTTTTTGTTTTTGATCTTCAACAATTCTGAGCCCGCCAGAACAACGAAACAGTCCGAACTACAGCCTCGGATCTTTGAGCTGTAACCAGCCATGGTTCACCATTAGCAGGTGTTAGCACTGTTAGCAGGTGTTAGCACTTTTAGCAGGTGTTAGCAGGTGTTAGCACTGTTAGCACTTTTAGCAGGTGTTAGCAGGTGTTACCACTGTTAGCAGGTTTTAGCACTGTTAGCAGGTGTTAGCACTGTTAGCAAGTGTTAGCACTGTTAGCTGGTGTTAGCATGTGTTAGCAGGTGTTAGCACTGTTAGCATGTGTTAGCACTTTTAGCAGGTGTTAGCAGGTGTTAGCACTGTTAGCACTTTTAGCAGGTGTTAGCAGGTGTTACCACTGTTAGCAGGTTTTAGCACTGTTAGCACTGTTAGCAGGTGTTAGCACTGTTAGCAAGTGTTAGCACTGTTAGCTGGTGTTAGCACTGTTAGCATGTGTTAGCAGGTGTTAGCACTGTTAGCATGTGTTAGCACTGTTAGCCGGTGTTAGCAGGCGTTAGCACTGTTAGCAGTTAGGACGTAGATTCTGGCAGACTGAGAACACTTTGAGGGCTGAATCACGGCTGTGCTGAAGATGAAGCGGCCCCTGTAAATCTGTGACGCACGCACACACAGACAAGTTTAATTTGTGACATTCAAACCTCTTTGGAGTTCTGCACCATGGACCACACGTCGTTGTTGACTTGATGAAGGTGATCCGCAGACACGTTCAGCTGTTTTCTCACCTCGGTCGACTTCATCTGCAGGTCCACAACCCTCCTCTGACAGACAGACAGACAGACAGCGGTTAGTCATCACTTGGTGTTCTCCTCCACGTTCTCCATGTTCCTTCCTCTGCTGCTCTTACGTTGTGGTCGTCCAGGCTTTTCTCGTTGGCGTTGTTGATCTCGGCAGCTCTCGCCGTGTTGTTCACGGCCTCATTCAGGGCGTCTCGGAGGTCCATCGTGTCAGCGTGGAGGCGGAAGAGACGGTCACTGATGGATCGAGTTAGGTTGTCGTTTTCCTCCTGACGGTCCACCAGCTGCCCGCTGACCCGATCCAACACTACGAGAACACGAGACACAGACGGGCGTCCTGTCAGCTCAAACACAAACCTGCTCATTAGCCTTTAAACGCTGAAGTGACATCAGCAGCGAGTCAGAGACATTTAATAAAACCATCAAACATCCAGATGTTACAGCAGATACTTCATCCCTCGTTCTCGGACAGGTGTGAGCTGGTTCACAGGTCTGACGAGCTGCTGAAAGCTTAACTCGTCGTCTGTGATCCTGATCTGATGTTCATCTCTTCTCAGAGCGCGTCTGGTTCCTCCTGACACTGTCGAGTGTTTCATCCCACTCTGCGAGTTCTGCTTCATGCAGAGTTTGGGTCAGTTCGGTCTCTTCCTGTGTTAATGTCCTGGTTCTGTATTAGTTCTCTTGTTTATTTCCTGTTTTACTTTGAAGGTCGTCTCTCTCGTCAGATCGGTCTGTGGGTTAGACTGAGCGTGCTCATCACGGCTCATTAAAATGAATAAACTTACGTTTCTCAGCCTCTGCCTTCTCTTTGTCGGCCATCTTCTTCTGACCCGTGCAGCTCCTGTGCCTCATCTCCCTCAGCATGGCCTGCACCTCCCTCATCTTCCTCTCCCTCTCCTCGCCATCCTCCTCTGCCTCCGTCTCGTTTAGCGAAGAACTGTTCGACCTCAGCAGAAGGTCTGCGGACACACAAGCACATGGGTCCAAGCATCGCTCTGCCTCCTGTCAGCTCTTCAGATTTTAAACTCGGTTCTCGCGCCGTACCGTTTATATTGGCGCTCACGTTCCTGAGGAGGGACAACACATCCTCGACCCGCCGGTACGTTCTGTTTGTGC
Source organism: Pelmatolapia mariae (assembly GCF_036321145.2). Taxonomy (NCBI): domain Eukaryota; kingdom Metazoa; phylum Chordata; class Actinopteri; order Cichliformes; family Cichlidae; genus Pelmatolapia; species Pelmatolapia mariae. The sequence goes on along the minus strand of NC_086244.1, from coordinate 785,947 downwards.
CACTGTGCAGCTCGCCGACCCGGCTGGTCATCGCCGACGTCTGGAAAAAAAGACAGCTCTCAGATTTTATGTGTGTTAATGACGCACGTGTGTTCCAAACCTGTGTGTTCTTCTTCCTGCTGCCTGTAAAACGTCGACAGAAAGTTTGAACAAACGGAAACCGAACTGGCGTCAAGGAATCGCCGCCGTGAGTCTGGGATGTTAGCGTTAGCCTACAGCCCGGTGACAGGTCTGCATCATGAAGTCAGGTTTTTCCGATCACCCGTGAATGCACCACCGGAGACACAGCAGACCCCGCCCTCCTCGCTGCCCCGGCTCAGGATTAAAGCTCAGAGGAGAGCGGGCCTTTACAGGAGGCGCTCCCAAAGTGTGGATCAGGACCATCGGAACAATCGTGTGTGTGTGTGTGTGTGTGTGTGTGTGTGTGTGTGTGTATGTATGTGTGCGCTCCTCACTTTGTTCTGCAGCTCGTCGATGTCCTCACTGATGGTGCTGATTTCTGCCTCCAGCATGTCGGTGCGACTCAGGCTGTCTTGCAGTGTGTTGTTGTAATCCTCAATGGCCCGCTGAATCATGGGAAAGTGAGTTTGATTAGTGCCCCTGCAGCACGGCGTTCGCAGCCTCAGGTGTGTGCTTGTGCGTGAACTCACAGCGGCGTCCTCCATGGACTTGTCGAGGCTCTGCAGCTGAGCCCGGGCCACGGAGCTGGCGTTCAGGCTCCTCAGCCGAGCCGACGCCAACAGGAAGTCGTCGTCGAGCCTCTCCAGATCCTCCAGCAGCACGACGACGCAGCTGTCGCACACTGAGAGAAAAACACACACGCTGAGCTTCATCTAAATACAAACGCTGCAAAGAGCCTCTGAGTGTGTGAGACTCACGCTCGCAGTGGACGCCGTGCCGGTCCTCCGTCGGGACGCTGTACCTCTGCAAACAGACGTCACACTGTCGGCCCGTCATCCCGTCGGGACAGCGACACTCACCTGTGCGCGGGTCGCAGTGTCCTCCTCTGCAGTCACACTCTGCAGGTGAGGGAGGGGCTTCAGGTTAAACACACCAACATGCAGCGCAGTGACTGATCAGCCCGCTGCAGCTGCCTCACACTGACCTCTTTGTGCCGTCAGAGCCTTTAATGACATCATCTGACCAATAACATGGCGGCTGTGCGCGGTGTTAGCAGGTATCTGTGTGTGTGTCACGCATGTTCCTGTGCTAATCTACCTGAGCTCTGGCTTTCTAACAGTCACACACACGGGGAGGCTTCAGAGAGCAGCTTGGGGTCAGTATCCCGCCCAAGGATATTTGGCAACCAGACTGGAGCAGGCGGGGATCGGACTGCCAACCATCCCGCCAACCTTCCCGCCAACCTTCCCGCCAACCCCTCTTTTGTGAGGTGTGATGATGTTTGTGTTTCCTCACTCTTGCAGCCGTTGGGTCCGTAGTCCCAGAATCCAGGAGCGCACTGCCGGCAGCTCGAGTCGCTCACTCCAGGCCTGCAGGCGCACCGACCGCTCTGAGGGTCACACGGCTGGACGAGCGCCGCAGCGGCGTCACAGTCACACTTACGGCAGCCGGAGCACGAGTCGAAGCCAAACGAGCCGTCCTGAGAGGAGGAGTAACAATAATCTGAATGAGCATTTTAGAATAACTCTAGAAATTCACATATGTGTTCTGAAACTGAGCAAACACGTCACCCACCGCAGGACTGACCTCTGACCTCGTTACATCATGAATCACCTGACCCAGCACGCCGTTTCTCCTCTTATACGGCTCATTTTTTGTGACTCATTTAGAAAAATGTATGTTTTTAAAAAGTATTCACAGACCTCTTTCTGTCATCACACTGTGACAGCGGCGTTTCTGAGTGTGAGCTACATTCATATGTTCTAAAGATGGCGCCGCCGCGTGGATCACTGTCGACTCCTCGTGCGGCTCTAGACCACTTCCAACATGGCGGCCGTGTTTAAATGACAGATGTTGTTGAGATGTGACCTCAGAGAGCACTCTCACCTCGCAGCGATCGCAGAGCGGCCCGGTGACTCCGGGCTTGCAGCGGCACTGTCCGCTGTGCGGGTCACATGACTCGGTTCCACACGGAGAGCAGTCACACTCTGCATTAGAAAGCACACACACGCTGAATCCACCTGCAGCCTGCACTGCCAAACCTGATCACGTGACCGCAGGACACCGAACTCACGGGTGCAGTTTTTGGCGTTAATGGCGTCGCCGTAGTAACCGGGGGCACAGCTCTCGCAGCGCGGCCCGGCCGTGTTGTGCATGCAGCTGAGGCAGTGTCCCGTCAGCGGGTGGCAGTCGGTGAACAGCATGTTGGGGTCCGAGTTCCCGCTGCAATCGCACGTCTGACACCGGCTGCCCAGAACCACCGGGTTGCCATAGAAACCTGGGGCACACCTGTGAGAGAGGCCGACAGGTGAAGCATTTTTAACTGAAATACCTGATGATTAAAAGTTAATAAAATTATCGTATGGATACACAGCGTGTGGCGTTTTCCTTCCTACCAGCATATCGTTCATTTGTATATTTAACTTTATTATTCAAACAAGATTTCATAAAATTATTAATTTTTATTTGATTTATTAGTGACTGAGAACGTTTCAGGGTGATTTCAGCACCATCAGCCCTCACTTCATCCTCTGTCTGAAACAGGCTGTTTAAGCTCCTCCCCCTGCAGACCAACATTTTTTCTGATTGGCCCTCTTACATGGGTGGAGCTCCTGAACCCTGAGTATATGGAGACGAGGTCGCCCGCTGACCTCACTGTGAGGAGCATGCTTAGTACGGACGTCTGGAGCGCGGCTCCACTCGTTTACCTTTCGCAGTTCGGTCCGGCGTAGCCGGGCATACAGCGACACTGCATGCTGTCACCTCTCTGCACGCAGCCCTCCGCAAAACTACAGACAGACAGGAAGGAAGAAGAGTGAAAAACTACAAATCAGGACAGCATCAAAGCACGTGGGAGACTCTTAGTTGGAAAAACAGGAAATGTTACTTGTGGCGTTCCTCAGGGCAGCAATGTGGGGCCTTTAACATTTTCAGCTTCCATATTTACTGATAACTAAACGCTAAATGTGGCTGAATCATTGAACCTTAAATTCATGCTAAATTCCCAGTATTCCCAACAAACATACAGCTGAGGCATAGGAAGTGGGGGTACTGACTTGTTGGATGGAGCTCTCAGCGGGCAGGGGCAGCTGGAGCACGTCACGGCCTGACCATCCACGCTGTTGTTATCCAGGAACCCCCCCTGGCACCTCTCACAGTGGTCGCCGGCCGTGTTGTGCCGGCAGTTCTGACGGACAGACAGAGACAAGAATGGTTAGAGATCCGTGACATCAGAGCGAGAGGACGTCAGGAGGCAGCGTGCGATCCGAGCTCCTCACCACACAGATCCCAGATCCGTCCAAACACTGGTCCGAGTGTCCGTTACAGCTACAGGGAACACACTTCCCCAGGAACAGGCCGATGGTGTCTCTGTAGTACCCTGGAGCACATTTCTGCACACACACATCACGACCTTTAACCTTTATCCACCTTCACCGCCTCCTCTCTGCGAGTCACCAAACACCCTAACAAACCCAGATCCAAACCCCGTCCCTCACCTGGCACGAGTCTCCCAGGTAGTTGGCGGGACACATGCAGATTTCCACATTGTTGGCGTGGCGTCCGACAGGCATGCTCTCTGCACCCTCTAGCACGGCGCCACGCAGCGACACGGACTGGGCTGACTGGGAGTGCAGGGCTCGGATCTGCAGAGACTCCAGCCCGACCAGAACCATCATCAGCTCCTCTCGGGACACCGGGTTACCGGTCCGAAAGTGACGGAAACTTCCCTGTAAGCACAGGAAGGACACAAAGAAAACATCGTCATCGGCTCCGCTGTGAGGTCACGTTCTGACATCAGCTGAGTGACAGGTACGTGGTGGAGGTGGACTACCGGACCAGAGCTTACGCTGCACAAGTGTTTACAGGGAATCTCTAAAACGGCTTTCTCAGGCCTCTCATGGGGTCAGGGGTCAACAGCTTTCTAATATTACAGAAGAATGTGCAGGTGACGTTACCTCAACGATGTGGACGATGCCCAGGTGAGGCTCCTCAGGGGACGAGTATTCTCTCTCCATGAACACCAGGGTCATCTGGTTACCCTGGACAACAGAAACAGGAAGTAAAGCTGTCAGCGTGCTAACACACAGCTAACGCTACATATGAGAGGGCACAGGTGTGTGTGTGTGAGTGTGTCTGTGTGTGCACGTGTGTGTGCGTGCTTTGCACCTTGAGGATGATGTCGGGTTTCGGGGCCTCAGCGGGCAGAGGCAGCACGTCTCCTCTCATGGTCTGGGTGTGCAGACGGTACCTGAGATAGCCTCCGTAGGAGGAGACCTGTGCAGACAGGAGCAGATCAAAGCTCAGACACAAACAGAGCACCACGCGGCTTACAGGCTGATGAAACACAGCGCGGCCTGCAGTTTATCTGCGACAGATAAAACCTGCACGTCTGCTGCACGCATGCAGGTTGCAGCAGGCTGATATCTGAAGCCGGTCGTTGAAGCGTAACGTCAGAATAAAGGGTGACGCTGGCTGAATCACACATGAAAGCTGCTGATCTGTATCCAAACAGCCGTCTGAGCCTTTGGTCGGCTGTGTGGGACGTGTCTGTAACAGAGCGAGGGATTCTGGGATTCTGTGAGGCCGTAAGCTTTAAAAACAGATCTGCACCTGGAGACGGCTCAGACTCACTGCTGGCTCACCCTCATCCTCTCTGAGTGCACATGGATCCATCAGATAAAGGCGTGTTCAGACTCCAACGACCCGCCGTGCCTCTTCATGCCCGACCGGTTCTTACAGCACCTGACTGATCTTTAACTGGAATATCTCACCTTGTCTCCCAGGTAAGTGTTTGGAGCGTGCCAGTACAGCTCCTGATAAACATCGGGCACGTCGGTGATATCGGCCTCTACCAGGTCCTGATCTGGATACACGATTACGGGGACTTCCTGCCTGTCGGCTCCCAGCAGCACCCAGCCCTCCATGTCCATGACCTGCAGAGACAACACGGCTGCTGTGAGGCTCAAAGTCAGTAAATCAGTGAGGATGTGGAAGCGTCACAGCATTCAGCAGCTTTCTGAAACACTGTGAGCTCGAGTCAGGATCAGCTCGTTACTTCTGCTCGCTGCAGAAAAACTACCACAAACATCAGGTTGTGTTTAACAAAACAAGCATATTATGGGATGTAGACGAGCACCTCGGTGCGCCTCATGCTGGAGCTGTGGCAGCGGTCGGTGGCTCCGAAGCAGAAACAGCTGGTGCATCCTTTTGGGTTGGTCGGGTCCAAGTGGAACGTACCATCTCTGCACTGATCACAGCGAGGACCCTGGACGTTCTCCTGCAGGGGGAACACACACACACACACACACAAACAGACACACAGACACGCACACACACACACACACACACACACACACAACACACAGAGCAATGTCAGACACACAAACATGACAGACTCGTGTACGTTTGTGCGTTTGTGTACGTGAGTGCAAACCTTGCAGAGACACTGTCCTGTGGACGGGTCACACACTTCCTCCTCAGCCCCCGCCTCGTTGCAGTCACATGGTCTGCAGTTGGGGTAACCATAGAAACCGGGGGCACAGCGGTCGCACTGACGTCCGACGATGTTGTTCTGACATCTGGAAACAGAAACAGTAACAAAGTCACGTCGTGCTGAATCTCAGCTTCTATAACCTTTGACCTCTGTCTGTGTGTGTGTCTGTGAGCATGTACTCACATCTTTGTGGGGATCAAAAATTGGAAGTTTACTAGCCTTGTGGGGACCAAAATGTCCGTCTCCACAAGTTTGAAGACATTTTTTGTGTCATGGTCACAGTTAGGTTATTGTGAGGTTTACAGTAAGGGGAAAGCATAATGAATACCCGACATGTGTGTGAGAAGTGAGGAAACAGTCGCTGTCACTTTATGTCCAAGACACCTACAGCTGCAGTTTAGGGTAATAACACTGTTCACCACAAGGTGGTGCACTGGGTCAGCGTGAGCTTGATTACATTAGATCATTAAGAAGCTGTTCTCATGTGTGATGGCAGCCATAGGAAAGGGGGCGGAAAAGAAATGAGGTTAAAGAACAACAACAAAATGAACTTTTAGACTTTAGAGCTTTTTATTGTCATTGTGCGGTTTCTTGCACAGTGAACCACAAAGGTGCAAAAGTAAAGAAAACAATATACAACGAGGAAAAAAAAAGCAAAATCTATGTATAGATATATGTGAGTAAACTATATACATGGTGTATGTGTAGAAACATTGAAACAGAAACATCGTGGGGCTGTATACAAGGGCAGTTATATAATATATTCAATAAATGAATAAGAGTGGAGGGGCTATGGTCATTTGGGGTGGGGATGGTAATTCCACTGAGACCAAAATGTTGCACAGAACAAGGAAAGACTGAGATATTGCACATTGGATGGCAGCAACATAGTCGATCTGCCCCCTGGTGGTGAAAACTTGCATAACGGACACGAGAGAGATATCAATCTGAAATTGAGCTATCCAAAAAAACGTCAGGGAGTTTGTAAAATTATAGAAACTTCACAAAGAAATGTTGCAGAGGATCAGGCAGTCCGAAAGTTTAAACCTGGCAGCTTCAGAGAGCACACAGCCACCGGAGGGAGACAAACACATACAACCCCTCTTTGTCCTGAGGTCGCTTCCTGTTCGTCTTACCTGCACTGCCCACTGAGCGTGTCGCAGCTCACATCGGGGGCGATGATGCCAGCGTGAGAGCAGTTGCAGACCTCGCAGCCCACCAGCGGGTGGCAGCCAAATGTCTGAGGCTCGCACTCAGTGCATTCTGGGAGGACGGTCCTCGGCGGGCAGATGCAGTCACCCGTCACCGGCTCGCACAACCTCGAACCGCAGTTACAGGCTGCAGGTGACACGGGAAGGTGAGTTAGAGCGGGAACACAGGGGAGCGAGACAGGAAAAACCCCACGCGCCTTCTTCACAGCAAAACAAACGTTTTATGAATAAATAAGTGTGAATCTCAGACGCAGTCCCTGCAGCGTTTCATCACCCCAGCCTTACACTCGTCTGCGCATTTCAGTTATTCCGTTTTTCTGCTTAAAGACGACTTTGAAACGTTCCTCGTGTTTAAGAGGACATCAGCCGAGTGATGAGAGGCGAAGGCAGGTCGTGGTTTTCGGCTTCTGCTGATTTCTTTCGGATTTTTGACCCGAGCAGGTCAGAATTGAAAATACAGGAAAGGTGAGATGGTGAATGTGATGAATGATCTGTTCAGGCGAACACTCACGTCTGCAGTTGGGGAATCCCCAGTAACCCGTGGCGCACATGGAGCAGTCTCGTCCAATCACGTTGGGCCTGCAGCGACACTGACCGCCAAAGCGTTCGCAGGTGTCGCTCTCAGCTCCGACTTCGTGGCAGGCACAGGGCAGCGCGCCGTTGTTGACGAAGGCTGACAGAGATATGGCCGAGCTGAGGCAGAACGGCGAGGAGGAGGAGGGACTGCGGGAGAGAGGAAGAGTTCACACCTGTAAGGATGACGCTAACACGCTAAACTACTCCCCAGCATCTTCACCCGCTCACATGCTCACCTGATGTAAAAGCTGTTTTGACCGCAGAGTCTGATGAAGTCGTAGGATTTGTCCAGCGGCTCCTCGCTCAGGTAGCTGGAGCTGTAGCTCGACTCAGGAACAACCAGCAGGTAATCCTGCAGACACAAGGAAGAACGTCAGCTTCTGCCTCATCTCCACCTCAAAGGAAAAAACTATCCCTGAACATCATTCTGCAGCATCGAGCGTAGCTGTGATGCAGAGCAGCGACACTGACCAGCCACAGCGTCTTCCCCGCAGGTATCTGCACCGTGACGAGTAGCTCGTGGTCCGTCACATCCAGAATGATCTGATTCTCCGACACCAGGACGTCACGGCAGCCATAAGCGTGAGGACAGAACGAGGCGTTTACATGTCCTGAGGAACAGGAACAAAATAGAGCCAATCATCAGCCCCCAGCACCAGAAGCTGCAGTTCCTCTGACGCCCAGCAGAGGCAGCAGTGAGTCAGTCCCACAGGCTTCCATGTTAAAAATTTTTAAAATGATTTTAAGCCTAAAAGTTTGAATTATTGGGGGCGTGGCCTCTGTTACTGACAGGCGGCTGTAGCTGCTAGCTGTCTGCTAGCTTCACCTGACCTCTGGGCCTGTTTGTGCTGTTGGAGCCTTCAGGAGCATTTTTAGTGACTTCATGTGACCAATAACAGGGCGGAGCTCCAGTTTTGATGCACAGTGAGATTCATGCTTTTGATTGGATGTTACTGATTAGCAGGTATCGCTGTGTGTGTGATGCACATGCAGTCTGAACATGTTTCATTACAGCTTTGAAAACTGAAGCTCAAACTCCAGCCACAGGTTTATGTCCATCTTTTATATACAGTCTGTGGTGAGAGCTTGTTGTCACTGACAGCAGCAGATCCAGGATCAGACTGTGTCCTTACCCTGCCAGATCCGCCCCCCGTTAATGAAGACCTGTACGGGGTAGGTGGGGTGCAGAGGCTGGTGGTAGTGGAGGATGAAGACGTAGCGGCCGAGGGCGTGGACCCGGGCAGAGTACATCACTGCATTCTGGGTAAAGGAGGCGACGGGAGAGGAATGATTACGGTGTCAGACACATTCGTGGGATATTTATCGATCATTTAAAATGTGTGCACGTCTCAGTCGGGTTCTGTAGCTCCGTTATGTTTCACCTGAGATAAAAACGGATCGCGTGCGAGTGCGACGTCACACATATCTAAACTAAACACCCCCCAACAACACGCCCCATCATCATCAGTACCTGCAGCGAGTCCAGCCGGATGTGGTTGGTGTTTTCCGCTCCGAACGGCGGTCTCTCCAATCCCATCCAGTCTTGCTCTTCTCTCAGAGGAGGCGCAGCAGCAGGGGAGGCGGGGGCGGGCTCCTGCAGGGTGGAGGAGCTCTGGCCCTCCTTCAGGACCAGAGAGTCTGACGGGGTCAGGAAGCGTGAGGGGACGCAGGAGGAGCTGTCAGGTGAGAAGTGTCCATGCATGCCGATGCAGTGGACGCGCGGGGCTACCTGCTCCATGCTGAACTGCTGTCTGGGCACCAGGTACACTTTGTGCTGAAACACACGTGCAACACGTATTAGGATCGAGCTGATCAGGTGACCGATCATGTGATGCGAGAGTGAATCTCACCAGGAAGAAGGTGGCTTGGTCAGCGGTCAGCTGGATCTCTGCGTCTGAGGGGAGGGAGAAGACCGCCACTCTGTTCTGCTCGTCGACAGCCACGACTCGACAGAGGAAGCTACACACACACACGCACGCACGCACGCACGCACGCACACACATTTAAACGACTTTACATGAGGCAGCGCGCTTTCAAACACGTCCTTCTCTGTAGTGGGGGGAGGAGCCTTGCAGCTTCTGTGGACAGAGCTCACCTGTATCTGCACTGCAGCAAGGTGACTCGGTGTCGGTGCGTTCTCACTCCCGGCACGTTGACAGTGACGGACAGCGTCTGAGGTAGCTCTTCTTCGCTGGAATACTCGAGGACCAGGACGTAGTCGCCCGGAGACGAGAGGCGCCCTCGCAGCTCGACGCTGATCTGCGGCAGAAACCGAAGACGTTAGTTTAACCTGCACGTTTCACCTGTGGACACATTTCACGGCTGTCCGTCTTACATCCAAACCGCTGCAGACGGCCATGTCGGGGTGACGCGGGGAAACTTTCTCGGTCGGGCAGGGGCGGGGCAGGTGGTTGTCGTTGCGGCAGCTGGCATCGTTGCCTGAGATGGAGGGGAAGGAGTCCAGAGACAGGTACTTGTAGAGCAGACAGCTGAGAGAGACACACATCAGAGCATGTAAACGTCTGCTCCTCCCTCCGGGCTCAAGCCAGGGATCTGTGTAAACACGACGCTACAGAATCACTAACAAAAGATGAATGACGTGAGCGTATTTACTTCTGGCTGGCGTCGGGGGCAGGGCTGTAGGTGCAGGGCTCGCTCACTCTGATCTGCAGGATGGGAGCTTCGTAGTAGGCGCTGGGCAACAGCACCAGGTAATCCTGCAGGATAGAGGAACAAAAGTCATTCCCTGTGCACACGTGGTGAGGGGAGCAGCACGGAGGCCTCCTCACTGGGGTGGCGGTGGGTTGCAAAGTGGTTTACAGGTGTGCAGCAGCAGCAGCTTACACAGGGCCTCATTCTCAGAATTACAATTAGCTGAGCCATCTTTGAGTTGAGCTGATTTGTCACCACCTGTGTATTTGCACGTGTTTGCGTCTCACCAGCAGGACTCCCTCCGCCTCGATCACCACAGTCCAGGTTCCCGGGTTCAGCACGAAGGGCTCCACAAAGGGAACGTTGACGAAGGTCGGCTCCACGCTGGGAGCGAAGACGATCGGCTTGGACTGTTCGGAGCCTTGGACACAAACCGAGACATTAGGAATGAGCACAACACGCATTCTTCCCCTCTGCTGCTCTGCTAATCAACTTCTACTGATACTTTAATGTGATTGGTGGAGAACCTACCTCTGCGGCTGCCCTGATAGGCTGTTATTTTACCCTTGGTGGTGGCGCCCTCAGAGCTTATGTATCTGAGGATGAAACGAGTCAGATAGACGTCTGCCTCGCTCATATAAACCTGAAGCCTCACCGCAGTCTACGAGGACATCGTCCAAACAGAGGACAGGAGGGAGGAGAGAGGGAGGTTGGAGGGCAGACAAGATCAACATTTGTCCTCAAATCCCTGAAACCTGCACTGATCTGTGGCCCTGAGGAAAGATACGGAGCCGCCACCACCACCAGCCAAACGCAGCCGAAGCACAGAGACCGAAGCGTTGCGAGGAAATCGAGAGAGAGTAAGAAGACTTCCCACCTCTCCTGATTCCTGCGCTGCCATGGAAACACAGAGTCCCCTCCCAGCACTTACAGTTCCCGCAGTGGTGGCTCCGGCCGTCCTCCACAACCGTCATCCGGCCCCAAACATCCGAACCTCGCCGGTTAACATAACGCAGCACCACAAAGAAGACGTCCGGAGAGTCGACCGACACCGACACCAACACCTTCGACTACCGAGGGAGCAGAGAGCAGGACGAGGAGCAAAGTAGAGGATCAGAGGAGGCGCACAGAGAGGAGGAAAGAGAAGGAGGAAGACGAGGGGCAGGAGAAGGAAGAGCAAAAGACACGCTGAGTAAAGGAGGCAGAGACGACAGAAAACACCGACACAGAAACCAGGACAAAGCGACATAATACAGTCTGTCTGCTACGCTCACACAGGACAGGAAGCAAACATTTGAAATGCATGCAAGAGCTGAGACGCAGTCCTGCGACAGAGACACGTCCCGACAACATGCAGCTGGGCCACAGTAACATAATTACACAATAACTGCACACACTCACACATTATTTTAAACAACGTCAATCAGATCCTTCCAATAAGGATGAAAAACATGCTACAGCTCATATGTGTTTGCTGTTCCTCTGCCGTCCAGCAGAGGCAGCACTGAGTCAGTGAACTGTTTGGTGGATAATCTTCTCTACAATCGAGTTTACACCATTAGGGGTGTGGCCAACAGAAAAGGTCAAAGGTTATGGTCCTACCTGAATTGGAGACATCTGAGCATAACCTCTCCAGCTGAAGTTGGGGAACTCTTGGGGGTTGTAGCCGAATCTCACCGGCCGGCCGTCCAGCATGGTTCCCTCCTCAATCTCAAACTTCAGGTGATGGAGGTCAGGGAAGTAGTGATCCGGACGAGGTCTGCCGGCACAGGAAGTCAGATCAATGAAGTGAAACGCACAGGCATGCTGGGATGAAACACGGACTGAAGAACTACAAAAACTCAGGCCGTGACGACCCGAGGCAACGACAGACATCTCTACATTTAACCACATCTGTCTGTGACAGAAGACTAGAACTATGGGAAATGGAGTCCTAACTTAGCTTCACTGCAGTTAAACTAACTTCCTGAAATCTGTCTGAGGTGTGCTGAACTCACAGGTTACACTTCGGCCCCTCCACGTTGGGTCTGCAGCGACAGTGGCCGCTCCTCTCGCCGCACGAAGGACCCACGGCGCCACCGATGTCACACTGACAACCTGAAAAAACAACAGGTTAACAGCTGAAACAGCACACCTGTACCTGAGTGCTCAGAGCACTGCTCACCCCGGCAGCCAAAGTAGTCGCTCTCCTGCAGGTTGAAGAAGCCATCTTTGCAGGTGGAGCAGGTTCCGCTGCAGACGTTGGGCTTACAGTGGCACTGACCGCTCTCCTGCACACACCAACAAACCATCTCAACCATTAGCATGACAACAGCAGCAGCCAGGACTTTGTTAGAGAAAGGGGACAAATACAGGGGAAAAAAACCCCAAACAGGCAGCAACCTCCTGCAACCGCTCACCGACCAATCAGTGAACATTCACTAACACCACATGTTACCTGAGGTCAGCTGACTCACCTGAGCACACTCGGCCACGGCGCTCACCGTCCCCGCCACGTTACACTCACAGTCTGCAGAGAAACAACCTCAGGTTACTCTGTGTGTGTGTGTGTTCCTGTCTAGCTATCTTTGTGAGGACCAAAATCTGCATTCTACTATACTTGTGAGAACCAACAGTCACTTGTGCGGACACTAGGGATGGGTACCGGTATCCGGTGCCATTATGGCACCTGTTCTGACATAAACGGTAGTAACCAGACCGAAAAGCAGCGCACATTTCGGTGCTTTATTTCCTGAGATGTCATACACTTTGGATTCTAGCCAATCATTTTACCTTTGCAAGGATAGTAGGCGGGCCCAGGTACGTACGTTCTTTTAGAGCAGAGCTACAGATTAAAAATGCCCAAGGCGAAGCGGTCAAAAGTCTGGCTGTACTTCACAGCAAAAGATGCAAACTCAGCAGCCTGCAACAAGTGCTTTAAGCTGATACTGTGCAAAGGAGGGAACACCTCGAATCTGATGAAACACCTGGCGACGCATAGCGTTTTTTTAAAAGCCGAGAAATGCGCCGTGTTTGATAGCTTGCTGCGAGACCTCACACCTCACACATCTACTGCGGGTGTGGTGCCTGTTATCGGACCCGGAGTTAGCAACATCCCCCAAGAACCCGAAGAGTAGAGTCCTGGCTCCTAGCCCTGCCAGTGTAGCAGAAATGATGAGGATGATGATGGCAGCAGCAGCCGTTCTTCTCTGCGTGAGTAGCTTAATGTTGTTCGTGTGTAATTTACGTTGAGTAGGCTAACCACGTTATTACATTAATGCATGTAAGGTGAACTAGCAAACACCGTCGTAGTTACATGCGGCTGTCTTCTTGTTTGATGGCAGATACTCCCTTCACCCTGGCCAAAAAGGCTAAAATGACCAAAGAAAAAGTGGAAAACAGTTAAACATGAGAGGTTTTTGGACAAAGTTTGTTTTTTCCATTGTTTAAGCACTGCTTCCAGCCAAGAGTGATACCATATATGCCCTATAGCTGCAGAAAAGGCTAACATTGTTATCTTTTAAGCACCGGTTCGAGCACCATTTAAGCACCGGCACCGTTTCAAAAGTACCGGTTTGGCACCGGTATCGGATAAAATCCAAACGATACCCATTCCTAGCGGACACACTCACCGGTCCTCACAAGTTTGAAGGCCTTTTAGAGGCTCAAAATGTGGTTTTAGTTTCAGGGTTATAATTAGGTTATGGTTAGGTTTAGGGTCAGGGTTAGGCATTCATTTTTAATGGTTAGGGTTAGGGTAAGGGGCTAGGGAAAGCATTATGTCAATAAAGGTCCTCAGTAAGATAGCTGAACGGGTGTGTGTGTGTGTTTGTGTCTTACTGGAGCAGCCTTCAGGTGTGTCCGGGGACAGGTTCCAGTACAGAGGTTTGCAGGTGTCACAGGCCAGGCCCCCCACGTGGAGACGGCACTCACAGCGGCCCTGAGGGAACCAATCACAGCAAAGTTCAATACACCTGTTTCTCCTTACAAAGCATGCAGGTGCAGCCTACCTGCAGTACCTGTCAGTCGCTGTTTACAGAGACGTCAGAGTGCAGGTGGAGGTTAGCCTCCTCTGCTCCACCTGACCCTCACAGCACTGCTTTACTGCAGCCTCAACACACACACACACCCTTTCACATCATCTGTGAGTGAGAAGCCAAACACAGGACTCACCAGAGGAGGCGCTACGGTGGTCTGAACAGAGCCGGCAGGATGGCAGCTTCCAGCTTTAACGACAGAGAAAAGCAAACACGTCATCACAGCACAGAAACAGCTTTAGTGAAGGTTACAAATGATCTTCTTATGGCCTCTGACAGTGGACTCATCTCTGTGCTTGTCCTGCTAGACCTCAGTGCAGCGTTCCATACTGTCGTATCTGACATGGTTGGGCGGGGGAAGGAATACTTCAAGGACCTCCCTTCTGTAGAGGAGGCAGAGTCTAAGGACAAAGGTGACGACTTGTCCATCACTGGGGGCGTGGTCACTGAGGCAGGCAAATAACTGCAGCGCCCCCAGGGGGTGAGGTTCGCCCTGAGAGCCTGAAGGCTCTGGATGTCGTCGGCTGTCCTGGCTGACACGCCTCGACAATGCTGCGTGGAGATCAGGGGCGGTGCCTCAACTGAGGTGTTGTTCCCATCTTTGGGAGGGTGGACAGGAGGGTTGTGCACCAGCTACAGGGGGATCACACTCCTCAGCTTCCCTGGTAAAGTCACGGAGAGCCTGTCCATCGCTCAGACCTCAGATTCAGGAGGCACAATGCGGCTCCAGGTCGTGGAACACCGGACCAGTTCTTTACTCTTCCGAGGATATTTGAGGGTGCGTGGGAGTTTGTCCCGCCAGTCTGCACGGGGTGCTTTGGGAGTATGCGGTGTCGGTAGGAACCCTTCAGTTACAGGATCAACCGCAGACTAACCGATTCCACATTTTCAGCTTAGAATCGTGAATTTATATTCTTTTGTGTTTTTGTCACATTTTATTTGATTAAATCAGGAAAAATGTTAAAGTGGAGCCTGCATGAACCCCAGTCTGCTGCTCACAGGGCGGGGCATCAGCACACACCTGAAGCACAGGTATCACAGTCGGAAACTTGGACGGGTGTGTCTCTTTTCCTTTTTAGCAAACTCATTTACCTGAACGTGAGCGGTGTCAGAAACCCAAAGTTTCACCTGTTAATAAAGACGAATTACTGAACACGAGTGGATTCAGAGCTCCACCTGCAGCTGTTACTGTCAGAGCCAACAGACACACACTGCCGGTGTTTACTGTGTGTGTGTGTGTGTGTATGTGTTTACCTTGGCAGGTGGGGAAGCCGTAGGCACCGTGTGCACAGCTGTCACACCTGAGTCCCACCACGCTGGGCAGACACACACACTGTCCCGTCAGCTGGTCACAGCTGGAGTAACGTGAACCTTCAGGAGAGCACTGGCAGGCTGGAACACACACACACACACACACACACACACACACACACACACACACACGTCATTCGTCTGTTTCATGTAGTTTTACCTTTGCAACACAGAACCATGTCTTTGTCTTACGTGTGCAGCTGGGGTAACCGTAGTAACCAGGAGCACACTGGTCACATGACGCTCCACTGTAATTGGGCCGGCAGTGGCAGTGACCCGACGCAGTGCAGCTGGAGTCCAGAGAGGTGCGAGGATCACAGGTGCACTCTGGGAGAAGCAGAGATGAACATCAGTGAGGTAAGGAGCAAACGTGATCTCCACCTCAGTGAAACAGAAAGTTCACAGAAGACACAAACACAACCACGCAGTGCAGCAGTGCAGAGCTCAGAGCTACACTGGAGACACCAAACAGCCACAACATAGAAGAGCCACCGTGATGGGACCAGGCTCAGTTGTACATCTGCATCTAAAGGTCAAAGGTCACTCTTTGAGGGTGCCAATGTTCACATGTTGGACAGAAAAGACAGATGGTTTGAAAGAGGAGTGAAAGAGCATCTATGTCCACTGTGAACCACCATCTTTGAACAGAGGGCGGGGCTTACCACCAATGTTCCCTCTAAGCTGAGCGTGTGCGCAATTGCGCACTGCTGGCACGGTCTCTGCGCACAGAAAATCTGCGTTGCGCACAAAAAAAAAATCTAACCTGAATTGAAATTAAAATTAAAACTTTAACTATTCTGTTTTGCAGTGTTAGTCAGTAAGTGACTGGCTGCTCCCGTATGGGATTAGAACGATGCCACCTTATCCCATAGTCCAGCCAATGATGCGATTCACATTCGTATATACGCAGCTAATCAACGTGGTTGACAGGCTATGACAGCGTTCTTATGTGCCGACACCGGTGTTTTAGCTAGCAAAGCGGCGTGGCTGATGTGGAGTGAAGCCACGTTAATGACAACGTGTACAACCATTGGAGATGTGAGCAGGACAGACGGAACAATTGACGGAAAAAGTGTGGACTTTATACCAGTTTTTAAATTGTGTTGATCGGCCACGTAAAACCAGAGTTATGATAAAAATATCTGCAATGTTTGGTTTTCTTCCTGAATACTGTCGTTGTTTATATTTACTGCGGGAAGAAACGCTCGAAAGCGCTCTCCACCTGTGAGCAAAAACAAAAACACCCCCAGCCTTCCCTATTGGTGGAAAAATGTACCATATCGACCAATCAAAAAAATGATATGGCAACATAAGTTTGCAAAGAAAAGCGTCTGGACTTCTTTAAGTTGCTTGAAGACGTTTCACCTCTCATCTGAGAAGCTTCTTCAGTTCTAAGGTCAAATGGCCGAGAGTCCCAGATTTAAACCCAGTGGGAGTGTCCCCCCAAAGAGGGACAAAGGACCCCCTGGTGATCCTCTAATCACATGAGCCAAGGTGTGAAAGTGGGTGTGGGACCTAATCAGCCAGGGTTTCGGGTGAGCTCATTGTGAAACCTGGCCCCACCTTGTCATGTGAATTCCTGAGGTCAGATGGCCCAAGATGTGAGTGGGCATTAAGGCGTCTGGGGAGGGAACTCAAAACTGGGTTATAGATGGCAGACAGTTGGTGTCGTAAACCACCGCCTCTGTTCAAAGATGGTCGCTCACAGTGGACATAGATGGCCTCTTTCACTCCTCTTTCAAACCATCTGTCCTCTCTGTCCAAAATGTGAACATTGGCATCCTCAAAAGAGTGACCTTTGACCTTTAGATGCAGATGGACTGCTGAGTCTTGTCCTGTGGAGGTGGCTCTTCTATGTTGTGCCATGCGCTTGTGAAGTGGCTGTTTGTTTGGTCTCTCCAATGTAGAGGTCTGGGCATTCCTCGCTGCACTGTACAGCATACACCACGTTGTTAAGTCTGTGTTTTGGAGTTTTGTCTTTCGGGTGAACCAGTTTCTGTCTGAGTGTGTTGCTGGGTCTGAAGTACACTGGGATGTAGTGCTTGGAGAAAACTCTCCTGAGTTTCTCTGATACACCGGCTACATAGGGGATGACAACGTTGTTGCGTCTGTCTTTCTTATCCTCCCTCGCTGGTGTCTGATCTTCTTTTCTGTGCCTCTTTGCTGACTTTATGAACACCCAGTTGGGATAACCACATGTTTTGAGTGCTTCCTTTACGTGTGTGTGTTCCTTCTTTTTTCCCTCAGGCTTAGAGGGAACATGTTCTGCCCAGTGGTGTAGGGTCCTGATTACTCCAAGTTTGTGTTCCAGAGGGTGATGGGAGTCAAAGAGGAGGTACTGGTCCGTGTGTGTGGGCTTCCGGTAAACTTCGATGTTGAGGTTGCCATTCTCTTCAATGTGCACGGCGCAGTCCAGGAAAGGGAAACAGTTATCCTTTGTGTCTTCCCTGGTGAACTTGATGTTTTTATCCACAGCGTTAATGTGCGCAGTGAAGGATTCCACTTCTTGTGTCTTGATTTTGACCCAGGTGTCATCTACATATCTGTACCAGTGGCTGGGTACTCTTCCTTTAAAAGAGCCAAGAGCCTTTCTTTCCACTTCCTCCATGTAAAGGTTGGCTACAATAGGTGACACGGGGGAGCCCATGGCACAGCCATGTTTTTGTCTGTAGAAGCCTTCGTTGTATTTGAAGTATGTTGTGGTAAGGCAGAGGTCTAACAGTGTGCAGATCTGATCGGGTGTGAAGTTGGTCCTGTCTTCCAAGGAGCTGTCTTCTTGTAGTCGTTTTGCGTTAATGCGGTCAATGATTTTGTCCTTTTCAAGGTCTTGAAGGCAAGCTATAACTTTCTTTTTGTAGCTGCTTGTGGGGTCTCGCTTTAAAGCTTCGTAGGTGTTGTTGTCACTGAGGAGAGTAGTGATCTTTGTGTGGTAATCTGTTGTGTTTAGGACCACGGTGCACCTTCCCTTATCCGCTGGTAATATAGTGATGTTGTGGTCTTTGCTCAGGGAAGCGACGGCCTTCTTTTCTTGTAATGTGAGGTTAGACGGAGGGACTTTGGCACTGGAGAGGGTGGCTGAGACTTTCATCCTGATTTGCTCTGCTTCTGTCTGTGATAATTTGTTGATCCGTATGGCGGTTTCTGTGGCTGTGATGAGGTCCACTATGGGCAACTGTTGCGGAGAAATGGCGAAATTGAGTCCTTTGGCTAAAACCCTCTTTTCAGGTTCAGTGAGATTCCGGTCTGAAAAGTTCTTTACCCATTTCTCCCGACTGTCTTCAGGTGTGTTTTCTTCTATGAGTTGTGTAGGTTCAGACTAAGGAGTGTGGGTTTTTGAAAGCAAGGTGTGAAATTTCCTGCGTTGTCTTTCTTTTCCTTTAGAGTGTTGGGCCCGCTGAGCCTTGTCCACAAACTTGTAAACCTCTTCTAGGATTGGAGAGGGTAGAAGGGTTTCCAGTTCCTGCAGAGTCTGGCTAATCTTGATCTGGAGGGCATCTATAGTGAAATGGACCTGTCTTATCCTTTCACTTCAAAGGTGATTTTGTGCTCTCTGTAGAATCAAGTCTGCTCTGTGTCCCCTGACAGTGGATCCAAGGCGCAAGCTCTTAGGAACAACTCTGCTTTGTCTGCATCTTAGGTTGAAACGAAGGTGGTTCCTATAATCCGCCAGTTTCCTTGATTCCCTTTCATACTCCCGCACCAGTTGAAGGGTGTTCCTCCCAAAATGTACGGCAATATGTCTGTGAAGGTTCTCAGTCATCCAGGTCATCGTAGTCAAAGGAGTTGCAAAGAAAACTCTTTGCAAACTCCTTTGACTACGATGACCTGGATGACTGAAAACCTTCACAGAGATATGGCAACATGGCATTTAGTTGTTTAGGAAGGGGGAAGTTTTAAGAGTTGTTTAGCGCAAATCTCGTGTAGTTAGTGTGTAGTGTAGTCAATAGTTTTGTTGTGTGTGTCAGAACAATGAGGCGACTGCTGAATGTTACAGGTGTTACAGGAGTGATACATCTCCTGTTGTCAGGCCTGCAGGTATCAGGCTGTTGTTCTCCTTTATCTCATAGTGGACACAAATTATTTTTTGGAGTGGCTCAAATAATTTGTGTGGCATCAAATTTGATGCAGAACAGCTGATTGTTCTGTAAATAGTTTGAAATGTTTATTTAAAAAAACGCCTTGGCTGCATTTTTAGGTAAACAGCTGCAAAACACTTTGTTGTTTGCAAAACTCAGTTACTTTTTTGAAGAAGTAACTAATTGCCCAACATTGGTCATTATTTACTGTATTTTGCAGACAGAGAGTTACAGGACTCTCTCCCAGACCACAGACTCACACTCATAATACAAGTCAGAGCTTTATAAAAAAAAGAAAAGAAAAAAAACTGCACAGGTCAATGACTACATTTTTTTAATTTTCATTGTAAGTGGGCTAAAGCAGTTAATTAAAAGTAGTCTAACATAAATGTAAATGCTGTAATTTGATTATTTTATTACTTAGTTTTTAATAAAGGTTTTACATATTTTTTACAACAGAGAAAGAAAACAACAAACAACCAAAAACAACAATAACAAAACAAGCAGTCGACTGAAAAGCACAGCTTTTTCCCACAAAGCAATTCTGGCAGTGAGAACATGACTTTATATTCATGAGTTGACAGCACATCTACAGATGTAAGAGCAGCCTAGGAGAGGCATACAGAAGTTTGTATAGATGTGAGTAGGCACAAACAGGAGAAAGGAAAAAAACCCAAAACAAAAAAAACCATTCTAATTTCGGATTGATTTCAACCACTTGTCCCATCTTGTGGTATAAATCAGCGGTCCCCAACCTTTTTTGCGCCACGGACCGGTTTATGCCCGACAATATTTTCACGGACCGGCCTTTAAGGTGTCGCGGATAAATACAACAAAATAAAACTAGTACCGGTACCGAAAAAAAGAAGATTTATTCATAACACATGTGAAAAGACCCAGGAAAACCGAGTTAACGAAAAAAACGATAACAAAATAACGCTAAAAACCGATAAAAACCCTGAAAACCATACATTTCACACCCGAGTCTCAACTCTCGCGGCCCGGTACCAAACGACTCACGGACCGGTACCGGTCCGTGGCCCGGGGGTTGGGGACCGCTGGTATAAATATTAGCTTGCAACCTTAACAAAAAGGTAAGTTTTTCCATTTTATGAATCTCCTCAACAACGCTCAACCAGTCGTCCAGAACAGGGGGGTCAGTACAGAGCCACTTACGAGTAATTGCTTTTTTTGCTGCAGCAGTAAGAATCTTCAGGAGATATTTGTCATTGCTTGTTAATTCTTCGGGTAGGTCTCCTAAATAAAATGTTATGACAGGCCGTTGTTGTGATTTAAAACCTATAGTCTGTTCTATCTTTGATATAACATCTTCCCAAAATTTAGAAAGTTTTCGACACGACCAGAATATGTGGGTATGGTTTGCAACGGTTTCCCCACAGCTCCTCCAGCACGAAGAATTTCCCCGTGTTTGTTGTTTTGGTGTTATGAAAAATCGTACCAAGTTTTTCCAACTAAATTCTCGCCAGTATGCAGAGGATGAGGTTGAAATAGCAGTCTCACACATATCGTGCCATTGCTCAGAAGTTATAACTGAGGACAACTCTCTCTCCCATCTCTCCTTTATATAATCTGTTGAAGTTCCCCTACTTTTCAATATTCCCTGGTAGAGTTTAGAGATAACTGACTTACATCCCTTAAAGTATCTTTGTGAAATCAGATTAATTATTTCATTGGGTTGTGTATTAACTTCTTTGGTCACTTTTGAGGACAAATATGGCCGCAATTGCAGGTATCTGAAAAAATCACTTTTTCCTATCTCATATTTTTCTTGTAATGTTTGAAAACTTTGCAGGCCATTCTTATCCAGTATTTTACAGTATACATTAATGCCTTTATGTGACCAGTTCTTAAATTGTAAATCCAATTGGTTTGGTTTAAACTCAGAGTCATAAGCCACCCACCTAAGTACTTGAATGTGGTTCCTTAGATTTAGTTCTTTCACTAACTCAAACCAAATAAGCAATGTAAAAGATGTGAAGGGGTTTAGTTCTTTCTGGTAGGCTGTTGCCAGCTTCTGATCTCCTATCAAGGCTTGTATTGGAATGACCCCACACATATTCTCAATGTCTTTCCATCGGGCCCCATAAGTGTCATCACACCATTGTATAATTATTTTGAGTTGAGCAGCAAGGTAGTAACCTCGGCGACTTGGGAGGGAGAAGCCGCCTTTATCTTTATGGATTAATAATGTGCTATATTTAATTCTAGGTTTCCACCCCCTCCAAATAAATCGAGATATTTGTTTGTCCCAGTCATGGAACTGAGATTTGGGGATTTTGATAGGTAGAGACATAAACAGATACAGTAGTCTGGGTAGGACTGACATTTTAATGACCTCCATTCTCGCACTAAAATCAAAAACAAGTGTTGACCATTGAGTGAGGTCCTCTTTAATCTTTTGGTTCACGGGCTCAAAGTTTTTTTTATACAAGTCATCTAACGATTTAGTCAGCCATACTCCTAAATATCTAATTGCTTTCAGAGACCAATCAACAGAATTTTTTTTTTTTAACCTCACTCAACGGGCTATAGTTAAAACTTAAAATTTGTGTTTTTCCCATGTTGAGTTTGTAACCGGAATACATCCCAAACCTTCCCAGCAAATCTAAAAGGGTCCGGATGGACTGGTCTGGATTCGACAAGTACAAAAGGACATCATCAGCATATAATGCTATTTTGTGTTCTCTTGAATTAACTACGACCCCATGAATACTATTATTTTCTCTTATTGCCTGTGCTAAAGGTTCAATGTAAAGAGCGAAAAGAGTTGGAGACAAGGGACAACCTTGACGAGTAGATCTTTCCAACTTTATACGGTCCGTGACTCGTCCATTTATCTTGACTCTCGCGGTAGGCATTGAATATAATGTCTTAATACTGTTAATAGAGTTTTCAGCAAAACCAAATCTTTCTAGGACCAAAAACAAATACGTCCAGCTGACGCAATCAAAGGCCTTTTCGGCGTCCAGACTAATTAGTACCGCTTTATGATTATTTTCTCTTATATTATTGATTATGTGGAGAGAGCGTCTTATGTTGTCTTGGGTTTGCCGGCCCCCCACAAATCCAGTTTGATCTTCATCAATCAAATCTGGGATGAACGAGTTTAGCCTATTAGATATAATTGAGGCGTAAAGCTTATAATCTTGGTTTAGGACTGATATCGGCCTATATGAGCTGCACAGCATTTTGTTCTTACCGTCTTTAGGTATAATTGTTATGATTGCCTCAGACCATGATGGGGGGGTGGACATATTCTCTAATGTCCAGTTCAATGACCTTAGCAAAACTGGAAGCACCTCCACCTCAAATGCCTTATACCACTCAGCCGGCAGGCCGTCTGTACCTGGTGTTTTGTTATTTTTTAGTTTCTTTAAGGCCATTTCCAATTCTTCTTTCTGAATCTGTTTGGTTAGGCATTCATTTTGACACTCACCAATTGATGGCAAATCTAATGAGTTGAGAAACATTTTTATATCTTCTGTATTGGCTTGTGCAGGTTGTGTGTATACCATTTTGTAATAGGTTTGGAATGCCAAGTCAATTCCCTCCAGGTCACTTTGTAATTTCCCAGTTTGGGGATCAAGGACTGAGCATATAGAATGCGTCATTTGCTTTTTAGGAAGTTTTCTAGCACGTAATTTTGTTGCCCTTGGCCCCGTTTCATAATATGATTGTCTCAAAAATCTGTATTTTTTCTCTTCTTCTTCCTGATATAGATCAAGAATTTGTTTTTTAATTTTCTGAATTTGTTTCAAGGTCTGGTCATATTGAGTCTTTTTGTGTCTGTTTTCTAAATCTTTTAGTGTATTTTCAAGTCCATTTAGCTGATTCTCTTTAGCTTTCTTCAGAGCTGCAGTTAGTGATATAAATTTGCCCCTAATCACTGCCTTCAAGGTGTCCCATAAAATATTAGGATTTACCTGCCCATTATCATTTATTTCTAGAAAATGTTTTATTTCGGCTTTTATCTCTTTTATAATAGTCTTATTGTTAAGCAGACCTGTATTTAGCCTCCATATAGTTGTTTTTGGTCTAGTCTCTAGGTTAATAGTTAGATAAATTGGTGAATGGTCTGACATATTCCTAGTGCCTATGTCACAACTTTTTACCCTATGTCTATCGTTTCTAAAGACAAAGAAAAGATCTATTCTTGAATATACGGCATGGGGGGGGGGGGTGAAAAGTAAGTAAAATCTCTATGCTTTGGATGCATTTCTCGCCAAATATCCAATAAGCCCAAGTCATCCAGGCCCTTTCTTAGCAATTTACTCTGTGAAGTCACTATCCTCTTATTATTAGAGGAATCATCCTTATGCATGATTGTATTAAAGTCCCCTGCGCATATTAACACACCCTGAGACTCCGAGGAGATCAATTCAAGGATTTTCTTAAGAAATTTCGAATCATAATTTGGTGGTAGGTAGACTGAAAGAAGAGTTACCATTTTGCCCTCTATTTTATCTTGAATTAACACATATCTGCCTTCATTATCCTTTACTTGTCTGGTAAGTTCAAAATGTAGGGAGTTGTGTATCAATACCGCAACTCCTCTTTTGTTGCCTGTTTTAAAAGAGCTGTAAAACATATTTGTGAATCCAAACTTCTTTACCTTCTCATGCTCTGCTTGAGATAAATGAGTTTCTTGGAGAAACACAATCTGTATTTTTTCCCGCTTTATCTTAGACATGACTCTACTCCTCTTAACAGGGTTGTTAAGTCCATTTACATTCCATGAAGCTGCTCTAAAGTCACAGTTACTCATACCGGTATTTCCAACCACTTACGTCGATGCTCTGAACATAGTTAGAACTATAAGAACATAATAACCACAAAAACTGAACATATGTTACCTTGACTTCCACTCCTGGGGCTTTATAGTGCCCTGTCATTCTATAGTGTCCATTCTTACAATATTGGAGAAAAAATCCTACCATATGTAGGAGCTCCATCGCTGCATCCAGCAGCTTTCTCTTATCTCTGAACATTTAAGTGTCTCTCAGTCCTGATCAACATAGTCTGTTTTACATGACACAGGTCTAACACAAAAAAATGGTATAAAGTAAAAACGTTACGGGAGCAATGCGTACAATGCCAGCACATGGTAGAGGCATTTCTTTATAAATCGTAAATAAGATGTAATAGAAAGGCTAAACACCTCTTCCTCTATTATAATAAACTGAGACTAGGAAACAGTGCTTACAGAGCAAAAACAGGCATTTTAGCCGCTTAGTCCAGTGAGGCTTAACACAAGATAATTTATACTTGTTGTCTGAGAAATCCACGAAGCCGTCCACGGACACGTTCGGAGTGTGAGCTATCCGTTTTCTCCCAGTGTGCGCTTCGGGTGAGAACCTGTTCCCAGTTGCCGCAGCGTGGCACCTCCACAGCGTAACCCCGCTTCTTCATATCCTCTGCCGCTTCTGATGCACTCTTGTACAGGCGTGGACCGCTCTCCCAATGAATCCTCATTTTAGCTGGGTATGGTGTCTGGAAACGTATTTTTTGTTCTTTGAGGATCTTCTTGATGTCCTTGTATTCTTTGAGCTTGTTGTTAATCTCAATCGGTAAGTCGTGTGTAAATGTGATCGTTTTGCCCTCATAAGAAATTTTCTTAGCCCAAGCTGCTCTCAGGATTTTGTCTTTTATGTCATACCTCTGGAAATTAACCACAATAGACCTTGCGATTGCTATGTCTTGCGGCTTTGGTCCCAGTGATCGGTGAGCGCGCTGAATCTGCAACTCCTCACCTTCGGGAAGGGCAAGTTCTTTCTTTATGAAGTTGTTAATGAACGCCTTCATATCATTCCCCTCAGCACCTTCCTTAATTCCGTATATACGGAGGTTGTTGCGGCGCGATCTTCCTTCCAGGTCCGTGACTTTGGTCTGGAGAGTTTTCTGCTGGTCCAGACAGTGAATTAGCGCATCCCTCAGGTCCACATTCACTGTCTCAAGTTCGTTCACACGTTGTTCTGCTTCAGTTAACCTAGTGGCGTGCTTACGAATATCCACGATGGCATCTTGTAGCTTCTGGTTCATCTCAGCCTTTAGGTTATTCAGATCTTCTTTGATTTCTTTCCTCATCTCTCGGATGTTATCGCTCAAATTTTGTATTGCTTTAGCCATTGTTAGCTCGTTTTCCTCGCTTTGCTCCGTGCTCCTCTTCATGCTAGCTCCGTCGCCGTCCTGTAAGGTGTCTTTTGCCTCTCCGTAACTTTTGGAGCCCCCCTGTGTCTTTTTACATCTGCCTCCACGCACTGTATATCATTGTCAGTGTGAATACGTTTATTGTATCGAGTTTGTGGAGTTTTCCTCACTTATGATCAGGAGTGGTCAAAAAGTCAATCAGCCATCTTGGAGCGCTCACCGGAAGTCCTGTAATTTGATTATTTTAATAAACCATGTAACTTGGATGGATTCGATGCTGGCGTGACCACAGTGCACACGTCTGATGTCGCTCACAGTGGTCCAAGGGACCACTCAGGGAGTTTGTGTGTTCGCTCAGACACAAGAAGAATTAGAGGGAACATTGCTTACCACACCAACTGTCTGCCATCTATAATCCAGACGCCTTAACGCCCACTCACATCCTGGGTCATCTGACCTCAGTGAGTCACATGATAGGGCGGGGCTAGGTTTCACAGCAGGTTCACCTGAAACTTCTGCTGATCGTGACCTACACCTGTTTTCACACCTTGGCTCGTGTGATTATGTAGATCAGGGGTGTCCAACTCCAGGCCTTGAGGGCCGGCGTCCTGCAGGTTTTAGATCTCACCCTTAGTCAACACACCTGAATTAAATGATTAGTTCATTAGCAGGCCTCTGGAGAACTTCAGGACATTTTGTGGAGATAATTTAGCCATTTAAATCAGCTGTGTTGGGGGGGGGTTCACTAAAAACATGCAGCTGGTGTGATGTTTGGCTCCTCTCAGTCTCACCTTTCCACTTGGTCCAGAATTAAACTACAACCCTGACCCAGAGGTGTCCTTCTTCATTAGACGGGCCGATTCTGAGCCTTTTTTCACTTAAACTGTTGAACTCCAGTGAAATTTAACGATGCGGTGTAACACCTCGTAAGAAGGGTGCGGTCAGTGTTTCCATGTGTGTCAGGTTCTCTCACCTTTACAGTCGGGGTAGGAGTGGAATCCAGATCTGCACTGCTCACATCGAGGACCCTGAAACTCCGGTCTGCACAGACAGCGCCCGGCGGCGTCGCAGCCTTCAGGGAGAGAGCCGAGCGAGCTGCATCCACACACTGCAAACACAGCCGACACACAATGAGACGGTGAGCTACGGCTGCTGAGTGTAAGGCCTTTCAGTTTACACCTGCGTGAGCTCTGTGGCGAGCTCGCTGTGGTGCGCAGACTGTGACTGCAGCGTGGGCTCGCAGGATTATTACACACAAACTGTCACTACGCTCATGTATGAGCTCCAGCTGAACGACACGTGACACGTAACTGCTGAGCTACACGCGTGCTGGAGGTCGTGAGGAGATCTCTGAGTGTAACTGAGAGCCCGGGTCTGATGGGCGGGACTTACGCTGGCACAGCGGGTAGCTGAAGTAGCCCGGAGCACACCGATCGCACTGAGGACCCAGGAACCCGCTGCGACACACACCGTGACCGGTGACCTCGTCACATGACCCGTCCAGGCAGCCAGGCCCTGCACACTGACAGGCTGCACACACATACACACACACACACACACACACACACACACACAGAGCCATAAATAAGTGTCACACAGTGTGTATTTGTGGATTACTGAAACAAGCAGGACGTCGTCCCCTCGGCTCTGTGATTGGACGGCTGTGAGTCATCAGACCACAGGTGTGACTGACACATGTTGGAGATGGGTGGAGTTTGTGATGTCAGCTCAGTTGGAGATGGGTGGAGATGAAAATGCTGCTTTTTGCAGCTCGTGTGTGTTTTGTGCTGACGTGCTGAAGCTGCAGCCGTGGGGATGTTCCTGACGTGTTAGGCTACGTCTCACCCTCACAGTTGAGCCCGTAGAAGCCCGGCGCGCAGGCGTCACAGTGGTCTCCGGTGAAACCCGGTTTGCAGATGCAGGTC
This sequence comes from Pelmatolapia mariae, assembly GCF_036321145.2. Lineage (NCBI taxonomy): Eukaryota > Metazoa > Chordata > Actinopteri > Cichliformes > Cichlidae > Pelmatolapia > Pelmatolapia mariae. The sequence goes on along the minus strand of NC_086244.1, from coordinate 758,398 downwards.
CCGGTCCGAGGGTCGGCCCTGCACGAGTTCTCCACGGTTCCTGCCGCGCTGCACTCGCAGTCTGCACACAGAACACAGCCTCGTTTAGACGTTCCTCTCAGTAAACTCACCTCAGGCTCCTCCTGCAACCCTGAGCGAGTGGCTGGAGGAGAGCGTGGGAACATCCACGCTCTGGAGCAAGTCACGGTCAGCTGACAGATTTGTGTTTATCAGTGAAACCGTCTGTGAACTAAACACCATCACTTATATTTAGCAGCACAGACACGTGTGTGTGTGTGTGTGCTGCACACTCACTGATGATCTCTCCTGCTGGTCTGGCCTCCCCGTTGATGGTGGTGGGGTGTGTGGGGCTGGCTGTAGGACAGAGACAGCAGAGGTCAGGTTGTGTAACCACAGCGGCGTGCTGCTCACACCATCACAGCTGTGAGCCCTGCTCTGGTTTTCAGGGTCTTCATCTTTAAGAACTACTCAAGATCGCTGTAGTTCCAATGTTAGAGGGAGTTCTGTTAGGTTAAGAGGGTTAGTCTGTCCATATGTGTTCTTCTAGTTTAACTTCCTGTATTAGAGCCCCGCCCACACCTGTACCCGCCCCTCCTGTCCCTCATGGTCCTCTGCCTGCTGCTGTGTGTCTTTGTTCCTCGCCTTTTCTTCTGCTTATGTGTCAGTCAAACAAAGTTCCTGTGTCTGCAGCACAGCGCCACCCACAGGGCGCCCACAGCAGGTGTGTTCGCAGCACCTAGTGAGTGCATTTGTTTGAGGCTGAAGCTGCAGGGAACCCTCCAGGAAGTGACCCGCGAGCTTTGAGGTGTTTGTTAAACTCACGGTAACACTCGGGGAAGCCGGTGAAGCCGGCGGCGCACGAGTCACAGTTCTCCCCGGTGTAGTTCGGTTTGCAGAAACATCGCCCGGTCAGATCCTCACAGGTACCGTCTGTAAACTCCACATCACAGTCGCAGGCTGTGGGGGGGACGAGAGATTAGGAGGATGGGACAGAAGAAGATGACCTCTGTGTGTGTGTGTGTGTCAGGCTCACGTGAGCAGGCCAGCGGCGAGTCGATGGGGTGGTCAGGTGACCTGTAGTAGGTGGGGACGCAGCGCTCACAGTTGACTCCAGTGGTGTGATGCTGAGAGGGAAAAGTTCCCATTACAGTCAGTCATCACAGGTCACACACACTAACACAGTTTCAGGTGTGTCAGGTACCTGACAGTTGAGGCAGACTCCGCCCCCTCTGTAGTGTCCATGGATGTCGAGGCTGGCTCTCCTCTTGTCCACCTCGGGGTCATAGTAACAGTCGAAAGAGTGACGGTGGCAGTTGCAGGCTGCAGGTGAGAACACAGATAGGTGAAGACACACACAGGAAGTCACACCTGAAGAAGAAACGCTCGCAGGTGTGACCAGAATACACCTGCGCTTCATTTAGATCCTCATTCACACTCGAGAGAGTCACTCCTGAGATTCAGAGGAAACCACGAAGCAGACACGAGACAGCTGGCTGCTTCACGCACGACATCATCGACCAATCTGCACCTCCCATTCCTCTAATCCAACACACATACACACACACACACACCCCTGGGGGAAACCCCGACAGCACACACTCGATCATTAAGGTAAACTCTGCACTCGTCTGCTCAGCTCTTCCTGTTTCCTGTGACAGGCGCTGTTTAGCAGATTACAGGCCACCGAGGGTCACATGATCACACGTTTGTCTGAACACAAAGTCAAACACGGTGAAAGGAGAGAAACTGTGATTAACACACACACACACACACACACATATACGCACACACACACACTGTTTCATGTCTGATTACAGTCAGGCTGCTCCTCCAGCTGCTGCCACATCTGCACCATGAGCTCAGGCAGCTTCCAGGTGTGATGGTGACGCTGAAGGTGTTATTCCCAAACGTGAGACAAAGGCAGCAGCGTGTACCTGTGTTGAACACACACAGTTATCCACAGTAATCCCAGAAAAACGTTCCAGCTTTGGAATGTTGTGTAAACTGCATGCTGATCCTGGGAAAGGGCGGGACGTGCGTTTCAGACAGATTAGAAATCAGAGCGCAGGTGTTATCGCCGCACCGAGCGATTTCTGTGGAGACAGACTCAGACGCTCCCGGCTCGGAGAAACCTGCCGCCGTTATCGGGCTGCAGGATGGGAGTGCTGGTTTATTGAGCCGGCACCGCCCGGACGCTGAGAGGCAGATAAGCGCTCCCTGAGAGTCCGTCTGGACCTCTGCCGTGCTCTCCGTTATCTGGGACAAAGCTCACACGTGTGTCACATGTTACACGCTAAGATTAAGTGGGGGGTTTCTTCTCACACCAGAGCAGGAGCCAGCATTTAGGAAATAACAAGACAGGTAAGTTATTAAGAACAGTCTGTATATTTGTGAGCGTGCTCAGGAGGCGGAGCCTCACACCTAGAACAGAAACAGCTGTTTCCGTTTTTACAGACAGACGCCTTTCCCCCTCTGACGGCGGCTCCGGGCCGACCCTCAGCGACCTCCGGTGACCTCACTGATAACCTCGTTGGTCTTTGTTAAATATAACTGCAGCTCTGATAACAGTCGGCGCTCTCGTGTACACGTAAGCAGAGCTCTGAACAGGATCAGACGCTGAGCGCCACACGATGTAGTCATTTAACCTTTAACCACTCAAAAACACACCTGAACTCTACAGATGAGGCTCTGTATAATGAGGCTTTCCACAGACACAAACATGGGTGTGCCGTGGGCCCCCCATTGTCACCAATTGGAGCCAACCTGTAGGAGCTGGAAACTAAGCATGTAGCAGCTGGAACAGATCCTTCACTGCTCACATCAGCTCAGTGGATGGAGACACACAGTTTACTGTTTGTGGATGGAAACCTCAACACTGACGTTTACCTGAAGCCCACACACAGACCAGTACCTCGTCTGTGACTCGCACCAGCCTCTGGAACACACACTTGGACCCTACAACACCGGGCAGAAAACGTTCCCTCTGAGCCAGAAGGGAAAGAAAAGGAACACACGCAGGCTCTTAAAACGTGGTGATCCGGACTGGGCTTTCATCGAATCAGCAAAGATGGCCAGAGCTCATGGGCGGTGCTGCCCGTCACAGCGGACGAGCGGCAGATCGAAAAGCCCAGCGAGGATGTTCTTAATTAGAAAAGCACGCTGTCACATTTGACCCGCGAGGTCACCTGACCCCACGCAGGAAGCACATTCCTCTGCAGGGGTCACGACCCCGTGTGTGTGTCTGTGTGTTTGCACGCACTCACGTTCACACTCGTTGGCACTGTAGGTCGTGGCCGGTTTCCATGGCAACTGGTGGTATCCAGGGCAACACTGGTCACAAGATACGCCGCAGGTGTGATGCTGACAGTCGCACTGCAACCTGTAAACAACAGAGTGAAAGGGTTAATGCACACACACACACGCACACGCACGCGCACACACACACGCACGCACACACGCACGCACACGTGCACGCACACACACACGCACGCACACACACGCACACACACACACGCACGCACACACACACGCACACACACGCATGCACACACGCACGCACGCACACACACGCACACACACACACACACGCACGCACGCACACACACACACACGCACGCACACGCATGCACACACGCACGCACACACACGCATGCACACACGCACGCACACACACGCATGCACACACGCACACAAGCCCGTTCAGCTAATTTAGTGAGGACCTTTATTGACATAATGCTTTCCCTAGCCCCTAACCCTAACCATTAAAAATGAATGCCTAACCCTGACCCTAAACCTAACCATAACCTAACTGTAACCCTGACACTAAAACCACATTTTGAGCCTCAAAAATGCTTCAAATTTGTGAGGACCAGGTTGTGTGTATAGTATAGTAGAATGCAGATTTCAGTTCTCACAAAGATAGCTAGACAGGAACACGCGCACGCGCGCACGCACACACACACGCGCACACACACACACACACACACACAACCCCGTTCAGCTATCTTAGTGAGGACCCTCATTGACATAATGGTTTCCCTAGCCCCTTACCCTAACCCTAACCATTAAAAATGAATGCCTAACCCTAACCCTTACCCTAAACCTAACCATAACCTAATTGTAACCCTGACACTAAAACCTCATTTTGAGCCTCAAAAATGCCTTTAAATGCCTTCAAAAATGTGAGGACCTGGTTGTGTGTCCTCACAAGTGACTGCTGGTTCTCACAAGTATAGTAGAATGCAGATTTCGGTCCTCACAAAGATAGCTAGACAGGAACACACACACACACACACGCACACACACACACAGAGTCTGGTGTATCCCCCTGCTGTGGGTTAATGTTCCTTGTCTGTGGGGCGAGTGTGACGGTGCTGGTGTTCTGGGAGTCCATCCTACCTGAAAAAACATCCTACCCAATGTTTCTGCGCAGACGCGGCGCATGCGCACAACACCAACGCCGAATTAACTTCTTTTTCTCTCACCCATCCGGAATACTTCTTAAGGTTATGGTTACAGTTAGGGTTAGGTTTAGTCGCAAGTCACCGTCAAATTATAATACAGGTAGGACGTTTTGTCAGAGTAGGATGGTTTCTCAGAACACTGGCGCTCCTCCGTCACAGAGCAGAGCGATCAAAACCAGAGAAGAAGACACTCCAACATCAAAATCCCTGTAACGTTGTCAGTGCGTGCTGCTGAATCCAGCATCATAGCAGCAGAATAAGAAGAAGAAGCTAAAGCTTCAAATCCTTTAAATATGATATTTGCATCCATGCTTCATTAAAGTACATTAAAGCTGTACTTCAGCAAAGTACTTGAGTAAAGGTACTCAGTTACAGTTTGATCTGCTTGCCCGTCACAGATTTACAACCACGTAACCGTCAGCCGCTCTTTAACCCTCTCTGCCTCCACCTCTCCGGCCCTCCGTCACCTTCTCCGGCCACCTCGACCTCTGGAGGTCAGCTGCTTCAAGGAAATGACATTAAATGGCGCGTTTCCACCTGGTTCGGTACTTCCTGTCTGGGCTCCAGCAGCTGTGCGATCACGTAAAGTGTGAGTGATAAAGCGCAGACAGAGATCGGCTGGTCAGGTGTGTTTATGGCAGGAATGCGCTGGACTTGAACTCAATCCTCAGTCCTGTGTGTCAGTGTGTGCGATGGCTGTGGAATATCTGAGTGTGCGTGCACACACCAAATGTTTCCTGGCAAACAGCCCGAGGGCGAGTCCAGCGTATCGCTTCTGCAGACCTCACGCCGCGCTCATCACAGCGAGCTGAACCAACGCTGTGTGCACTGGATCTCTGCAGAGGCGAGGCCCTGCACGCTCTTCTTACATCGGATGTGTGAATAATGCAGAGCAGCAGCAGAAAGTCAGCAGAGCTCGGTGTGGCAGGTAAAACCTGCTGGTCACACATAAATATGTGACATCACACAGACGATATTTCCTGTGTGTAACCCTGACGTGTCAGAGGCGCGCTCGGCGCTGCGTGCGCTTTACAGCTGCTCTCAGATTGATGTGTTTGGTTTCACCTTTAGTTCAGGATCACAGCTCAGGGGCCACATCTGGATTCTTCATTCACAGCTGGTGTGTGTGTGTGTGTGTGTGTGTGGTCGCGGCACATATTCAGTGATAATCCGTCAGAACCACGAGCGCTCTGAAACTCTGACGTGCACATCCTCAGGAGTCCACGCCGCGTCAACGCAGACTCTGCTGTGATTGGCCTGCTGATTCCAGCTGTTTCATTGAATTAATGAGAGCATAACAAACAAAGCACCCGTGTGAGCACACACTGACGATCAGAAGTGTGTCTAACCCGTCAGCCAGGTCACCTGAGCTCTGACTTTCAGACTGTTTAAAACTCTAAAAAGCGAGCGTGCTTTGGAAGCGGCGTTCAGCTCCTTCCAGCTGTGGCAAACCGTGGGTATGATGAGTATTCTGGTATTTTAAACAGAGGCACGGAGCAGGCGTGTGGTTTATGTTCTTATCAAAATGTTTAAAACATTCCAATAATGAGATGAATGAGGGTCGGCGAACACGTCCGGGAACCAGAGCAGGTCGTGTCTTTGGCTGCGGCGTGCAGGCAGGTGTCAGAGCGATAAAGGAATTCAAATAAATCCCTCCTGACCTCGTCGCCTGCTTTGTGTCAGAGCGCAGGAATGCAGAGCGCCATCAGCCTGGACTCTGTCGGGACGTCTGGCAGGTGCGTTTGAAGGCTGCAGGTGAGCAACGCTGCACAGCTGAGCTCATCAGCAGCAGGTTAAAGGTCTTAAAACACAGGAAGGGCTCTGCAACAATAGAGACATGCTGCACATGGAATTTCTATTATTTTTATTTAGCCTTCATTTGACGGTAGCCCCGTCTGCTCATCTCCAGCTGCACCACTTTATCCTGGGACACTGATGCTGTGCAGGAGTTTCATACATCAGACTGAGCACATGGTGGAGTGCCCTCCCTCTCTCCTCCACCCTTCCTTTTCCATCACAGGTGAAGTTCCACGCTTCTCTGACTGATGAGAGACCCGGCGAGCTCAGGACTCTGCACTCAGTGATAAACCGCAGTTTAAACCAGGAGAGCCACGAGTGCAGCTGCACGGCGCCTGCGGCATCTCAGAGCTGCAGCTCCGAGGACCATTTCATACAAACCGCAGCATCAGCTGGACACAAACCCACGGCACCGAGTCTGTGAGCCGGTACCTGTCCGCCACACCACGCAGACCGAAACACACTACTTCCTGCTGGGAGCGACACGTGCACTAAACTAGGTAACATCAGCATATCTCTTCATTCAGTTTGGCACAAATGTCAGGAGAGCTGTGACTGGAGCAGAAACACCAACCACACGTCCTCCCTTTCACACTCACAGTCTTTATTCACTTTACTCTCTTCAGGTTCTGCAGCAGGAGGTTTGCAGCTTCGCGCCTCTGAGATGTACAGATTTGAACTTCCAGCTTCGGACAGTAAATGAAACAAACTGCTGCCTGTTGAAACCACGAAACAGAAATATGAGGGAAAGCTTGAGCTCTGTCACTGATTTATAGCCCCAGAGATTTCCTGACCTCAGGGTTAACAACTGGAAATGGAGCCACCTGGATGTCTTTATCGACTGTCAATTAACGCGCAGCTTAAATATCTCCAGGATGTCGGCGTGACGGCGGAAAGCGTCCCAGCAGCTGCGAGTGTCTCTGCTGTGCATCACATCTCCCCCTCAAATCCCAAATGGCAAATGAATCATGTTTAAAAGCAGCTCCGCACCAAGCTGTGTCCACGCTCCCTCAATGAGTCTGTACGAGAGTGTGTGTGTGTGTGTGTGTGAGAGAGAGAGAGAGAGAGTGAGATAATGCATGGGTAATAATTTGCACTGCAGACAGGAAAGAAATGTAAAACAAACAGCAGGACTGCACGTCTGTGCATGCAGACAGAGGAAATTCATGTTTCTGTAATGATGACAGCTAAACACCGGCTTAAGTCTTAACACACACACACACACACACACACACACACACACACACACACACACACACACACCTATGTCCGTGTGTGTTAAAAGCAGTGTTTTTGTTCTGTAGATTATTATCCTAAAATCTTTGCCTCTCGGTCTCGGCTGTTTCTCTCACATCAAACTACAACCTCACAGTCACAAAAACCTCCTCACTCTCCCAGCAGACCGTCTTCGTGTCCATGCTAGACCTGCAGTTCCTTTGCCGTCCAGCGGAGGCAGCAGTGAGTCAGTCCCACAGACATGTTAAACATGTTCACACAAACTGTTTGGTCTCTGTGCAGGGTTCTAGACTAACTTTTTGCCATGGTTGCACTGGTGCACCTAACTTTTTTTTCTTAGGCACACCCGCTGAACACCGAAACAATCTGCAAATTTCATTAAAATTTAATAAACTATCATCTTGTGTTAGGGTGCCTGGGTCGTTGACCCAGAGTTTTGAGTTTATCATATTATTGAACTTGATATTGAAATTGATTTTGATATTATTTATCATTTCTAGTCTTTGGTTTCTTTGTTAGAGTTCTGTCTTATGGTTTATGTCTCTGTGTTCTCTAGTTGCTCTGTCTCCCCTGTCAGCTGTAGCCCCTTGTCAAGTCCGTGTCTCTGTGTTATGTTTCCTGTTTTACTTTGAAAGTCCGTGTCTCATGTTAATGCGTCTGGTTTTGCTTCCTTTGTCTCGTCAGCCCTGATTTGTCCCAGCTGTGTTTCCCTCCCGTCTCTCATTCCCTGATTGCTCCCTCTGTGTATATTAGCCCTGTGTTCTCTTTGGTCTGTGTCGCGATCTCCCTTATCTACCCTCATTCATGCTGTGTGTTCTGTCTGCCTGCGTTTATTGTTTGTATTTTGAACATTTGTTACTTTGAGTTCAGCATTAAAGCTGTTTGAGTTCACGTTTGTCTCCGGAGTCTGCACTTTGGGTCCTTTTCCTGCCTGCACACAGCCGTTTCATATCATCTTGTCGTTATTTTTAGTTAGCACGTACCTTAAACACTTAAAGCTGTAAGCTAATGATCAATGTTCCCTCTAAGCTGCGCACTGCTGGCACGGTCTCTGCGCACAGAAAATCTGCGTTGCGCACAAAAAAAAAATCTAACCTGAATTGAAATTAAAATTAAAACTTTAACAATTCTGTTTTGCAGTGTTAGTCAGTAAGTGACTGGCTGCTCCCGTATGGGATTAGAACGATGCCACCTTATCCCATAGTCCAACCAATAATGCGAATCACATTCGTATATACGCAGCTAATCAACGTCATTCACAGGCTATGACAGCGTCCTTATGTGCCGACACCGGTGTTTCAGCTAGCAAAGCGGCGTGGCTGATGTGGAGTGAAGCCACGTTAATGACAACGTGTACAACCATTGGAGATGTGAGCAGGACAGACGGAACAACTGATGGAAAAAGTGTGGACTTTATACCAGTTTTTAAATTGTGTTGATAGACCACGTAAAACCAGAGTTATGATAAAAATATCTGCAATGTTTGGTTTTCTTCCTGAATACTATCGTTGTTTATATTTACTGCGGGAATAAACGCTAAAAACGGCGTTTGATAAGGGAAAAAGGCTCGAAAGCCTGTGAGCAAAAACAAACTCCACCCCCCTCTCCCTTTCCTATTCGTCCAAAAAAGTCGACCAATCAAAAAATGATATGGCAACGTGGCATCTAGTTGTTAAGAAACGGGGAAGTTTTAGGAGTGACGGCGGTGTTTTGAGATGTGAGAGATTTGAGACGTTTAGCACAAACCTTGTGTAGTCAGTGTGTAGTTAGTGTGTAGTGTAGTCAATAGTTTTGTTGTGTGTGTCAGAACAATGAGGCGACTGCTGAATGTTACAGGTGTTACAGCAGTGATACATCTCCTGTTGTCAGGCCTGCAGGTATCAGGCTGTTGTTCTCCTTTATCTCATAGTGGACACAAATTATTTTTTGGAGTGGCTCAAATAATTTGTGTGGCATCAAATTTGATGCAGAACAGCTGATTGTTGTGTAAACATTTTTAAATGTTTATTTAAAAAAACGCCTTGGCTGCATTTAAAAAAAAAATAGCTGCAAAAAACTTTGTTGTTTGCATAACTCAGTTACTTTTTTGAAGAAGTAACTATATGATTAATTGCCCAGCATTGGTCATTATATACTGTATTTTGCAGACAGAGAGTTACAGGACTCTCTCCCAGACCACAGACTCAGACTCATAATACAAGTCAGAGCTTTATGAAAAAAAAGAAACAAGAAAAAAAAGAAAGTTGTGTTTTCAAAATTGGAGTTCAAGTTATTTTTACTTCCAATAGTGTTAACATACTACACAGGTCATGAACAAGATTTTTTTTTTTTTAATTTTCACTGTAAGTGGGCTAAAGCAGTTAATTAAAAGTAGTCTAACATAAATGTAAATGCTGTAATTTTATTATTTTAATAAACCATGTAACTTGGATGCCGGCGTCTGATGTCGCTCACGGTGGTCCAAGGGACCGCTCAGGGAGTTTGTGTGTTCGCTCAGACACGTGAAAAATTAGAGGGAACATTGCTAATGATAGTTACATAAGAGCAGATGCTGCTGGTGCAATAAGCTGTACGTTTTACGTCCAATGGATGATGATCTGATTAGTCGACTAATCGCAAAAATAATCGGTGACTAGTTGACTATCAGAATAATCGTTTGTGGCAGCCCTATGGGTGATAAGTGAATGAATAATGCAGAAAAGATTTGACAGAGAGAGAGAGAGCTGTGCATGAAGTTTTTATCGTGGTGGAAGCAAAACAGCAAAGGTCAGAGTGAATTCATGATGACATTTATCAAATGTGAAGCGTCGTTTGGATCTTCTTTTGCTGCTGGTTCAGTGAATTTTGGTTGGAGAGAGATAAAACCTGCAGCTCAGAATCGAGCGCAAAAAAGACGTAAACACAGCGCGGACCCGACGCATCAGAGTCAGCGAGCTGTCGGCTTTCAGCCCCGACGGCGTGTCCGTGTACGGGCCGTCGTGAGAAAGCCGAGAAAGAGAAAGCTGGTTCTGACGCGTCGGTCCGCTCTGTGTTTACGTCTTTGTGCAGAGTCCGTTACCTGCTCTCATTTACTGTTTGGTGGTTGTTGAAATAGTTTTGTGAGCTTTAACCTGAGATTCTGGCGTTTCTAGCAAAATACATTTATATTTAAAAGTCAATTCGTTGTTGACCACATGGAGACTTTCAGAGTTGCAGAGACTTTTTTTTTGTTCTTTACTGGAACAGCTGGTCGCACCAGTGCCACCAAGGACTGTTTTTAGTCGCACCACTGAAAAATTTGGTCGCACTCTAGAGCCCTGCTGTGGATCACTTCCATCTTCACAACACCTGTACAAGGGAACATGTTTCCATAACTCACCTGTTTAAACTGGATTAAATTTGTCATATCTGTGGGCGTGGCCTCTTTGAAAAAGTTTCCTAGTTTTGTGGTTTGGACAACTCCAGAGTGGTTACGCTGCTAGCTGTAGCCCACCTGTATTTGACATCCAGGCGAGCTTTGCTCAGACGTACGTGGTGACGGAGTTTACTGAGCAGCTGCAGGTTCTGTGAGGCCATGCTGATCTCCTCTGAATGCCAGCTGTACCCTCATTTGCCAGCACATGCTCAAACACAGCTAGCATTTATTTCCATCGCAGGTATGCACATATATAAGAGCGTGGCACACAGCCAACCCTCAGACAGGAGTACCTGACGCCTTTCAGATCACAGCTCCGGGGAAAGAGGTGAGTGTGTGTGTGTGTGACTCCAAGAGACAAACACAGTAAACGAGTGTATGCGTGTGTGTGTGTGAGTTAAATCTTACTTGTAGGGGTTGCTGGGGTCTTTGGCGTTGCAGGCCTCAGCATGCCCGTTGCACACACAGCGTCCTCCAATACTGATGTCTTTGATGCTGTAGTAATACTAGAACACAGATCACAGCAGGAGCTGAGTCAGAAACACTGCTGGCAGCTTCAGGGTTCTTTGCTGCCTACAGTCACTTCAAAGAACAACAACAATCATGCTGGGACAACTCACACACTGACTCTTCATCACAATTTGACACCAAGTTCTCTGCATCACTTTCCTAAACGTCCAGATGTTGACGACGTCTCTTGTTGTGAAGGCGTATCACATCCATCCATCCATGCATCCATCCATCCATGCATCCAACCATCCAGCCAACCATCCATCCATCCATGCAGCCAACCATCCATCCATGCATCCATCCATCCATGCATCCAACCATCCATCCATCCATGCAGCCAACCATCCATCCATGCATCCATCCATCCATGCATCCAACCATCCAGCCAACCATCCATCCATCCAGCCAACCATCCATCCATCCATGCATCCAACCATCCAGCCAACCATCCATCCATGCATCCAACCATCCAGCCAACCATCCATCCATCCATCCATTCATCCAACCATCCATCCATCCATGCATCCAACCATCCAGCCAACCATCCATCCATGCATCCAACCATCCAGCCAACCATCCATCCATCCAACCATCCATCCATCCATTCATCCAACCATCCATCCATCCATGCATCCAACCATCCAGCCAACCATCCATCCATCCATCCATCCATCCATCCAGCCAACCATCCATCCATCCATCCATCCATCCAGCCAACCATCCATCCATGCATCTGTTACGGCCTCTGGCCTCAGGTGGCCCCGCCTTCCTCCATGGAAATCTCTAGAGTGTTTTACCTTTTTCTGCTGAAAGTGAATGTGCTTTTAATGCTGCCTGCATTTACCGGGGAATACAAAAGGCTGGAGGTCCTTCACTCAGTGGCTGCTGCTTAGGACTGAACCTGCAGTTTGCCCTTCGTGCCGCCCTCGTCAATCTGTGTTGAACTTGTTCATATTGCTGAACTTTGTCAAACCTTGGTGCATGTTTGAACTTAGCCTGATTAGAGCTTTGAGCTGCTAGCTGGCAGTGAGTGGAATATTGTGACGCTGGCTCGCCTTAGTTTACTCTTAGCTTTTATTTTGTGTGCCGCCAGCTTGCCTTAGTTAGCCTTTAGCTTTTACTCTTGTCTTTTCTTTTGTCTTTATATAGTAATTGTTTGCCCAGGGGTCTGTTGAACAGCCTGGTCGGTTTTCTGTTTAAAGTTTGAAATTAAACCCTTTCTTTACTCAATTTTGTGTTTGGGGCTTGTGTATGTTACTCCTCCCCTGACGCCTAGCAGAGGGGGTCGTAACAGCATCCAACCAGCCATCCATCCATCCAACCATCCAGCCAACCATTCATCCAACCATCCATGCATGCATGCATGCATCCATCCATTCATCCAACCATCCATGCATGCATGCATCCATCCATTCATCCAACCATCCATCCATCCATCCATGCATCCATCCAACCATCCATGCATCCATCCAACCATCCATGCATCCATCCAGCCAACCCTACAGCCATCCATCCATCCATCCAGCCAACCATCCATCCATCCATCCATCCAGCCAACCATCCATCCATCCATCCATCCAGCCAACCATGCATCCATCCATCCATCCAACCATCCATGCATCCAGCCAACCATGCATCCATCCATTCATCCAACCATCCATCCATGCATGCATCCAACCAGCCATCCATCCATCCAACCATCCATCCATTCATCCAACCATCCATGCATGCATGCATGCATCCATCCATCCATGCATCCATCCAACCATCCATGCATCCATCCAGCCAACCATACAGCCATCCATCCATCCAGCCAACCATCCATCCATCCAGCCAACCATCCATCCATGCATCCATCCAGCCAACCATACAGCCATCCATCCATCCAGCCAACCATCCATCCATCCAGCCATCCATCCATCCAGCCAACCATCCATCCATCCATCCATCCATCCATGCATCCATCCATCCAACCATCCATGCATCCATCCATGCATCCATCCATCCAACCATCCATGCATCCATCCATACATCCATCCATCCATCCATCCAACCATCCATGCATCCATCCATGCATCCATCCATCCAACCATCCATGCATCCATCCATACATCCATCCATCCATTCATCCAACCATCCATGCATGCATGCATCCATCCATTCATCCAACCATCCATCCATCCATCCATGCATCCATCCAACCATCCATGCATCCATCCAACCATCCATGCATCCATCCAGCCAACCCTACAGCCATCCATCCATCCATCCAGCCAACCATCCATCCATCCATCCATCCAGCCAACCATGCATCCATCCATCCATCCAACCATCCATGCATCCAGCCAACCATGCATCCATCCATTCATCCAACCATCCATCCATCCATGCATCCAACCAGCCATCCATCCATCCAACCATCCATCCATTCATCCAACCATCCATGCATGCATGCATGCATCCATCCATCCATGCATCCATCCAACCATCCATGCATCCATCCAGCCAACCATACAGCCATCCATCCATCCAGCCAACCATCCATCCATCCAGCCAACCATCCATCCATCCAGCCAACCATCCATCCATGCATCCATCCAGCCAACCATACAGCCATCCATCCATCCAGCCAACCATCCATCCATCCATCCAGCCAACCATCCATACATCCATCCATCCATCCATGCATCCATCCATCCAACCATCCATGCATCCATCCATGCATCCATCCATCCAACCATCCATGCATCCATCCATACATCCATCCATCCATCCATCCATGCATCCATCCAACCATCCATGCATCCATCCATCCATCCATCCTGCCAACCATCCATCCATGCATCCATCCATCCATCCAACCATCCATGCATCCATCCAACCATCCATCCACGTAGTGCTGGGCGATATGACGATATATATCGTGTGGACGATAGAAAAGTGTCTATCGTGCCATTTGTCTTCTATCGTTTCTATCGTTTCTAACCCTAATTTTATAAATTATTACATAAAATATATCATTAACCCTTTACAACCGGTCGGAGCAGGCACACTCCGTTTTGCCTAACTATTTTTAAATCCCTGTAGAACTGGAACCACATAAGGTAGCGCAATAATTGTTTTTGCATATGAAACCGTAGGAGTTGTACTTACATCTTATTCCATTAGCTTGTCCTAGATCACTGTTTTCTTCCACATATGCAAAAATTGCATAAAAAGCACTTCCAGCAGCAAAAACATAATATTCCAGACTTGCAGCAACAAAAACATAATATTCCAGACTTGCAGCAACAAAAACATAATATTCCAGAAACACGCTTTGCCGATCCGATCAGCTGTTCATAACACTTCCTACGTTGGAATATAAGTCAGCGAGAACTATCGCATGTCCGCCATTACCTGTCCGAAACCGGAAGTGACGTCATTTTCGCGGAAAATTTAGTTTTTTACTTTCAAAGCCTATGTTGGTGTTTTTAAAAGTCATGTTTGACTTTATGCTTTTCTGTATCGTTTCTGGGATGCTTAGAAGTCAAATTACACTGTTGGAAATAGTTTATTTTGATGCACATGCTGTTTTTTTTGCAAATTTGCATTATAATATTTATTTTCATTTTTCCTGTAGTATATTAAAATTAGTGTATCTCAAACATAAAACTATGAAGACACTCAAAATAAATTTCTCGTGGTTGGAAACTATTTTGTGCAACTTTTTTGTATTTACAGTTTTGAGGGATAAGCCTCTTAAATTTCTCTAACTAGAAATATATGTAAAAAACAAAACAAAAACGATTTTCAATTTTTTTGTAGTTTATTGGACTTTTTTTTTGCAATTTATGTAGTTACTATGGACTTAATGCATACATATTATTAAAATTTGGGATATAACGGTTGTATTGATGTATAGCAACTTGAAATGCTCCCACAAATGGCACTACAGCATGTAAAATGTAAAGATAAGCTCTGGCGGACTTGGTTCTATGGTAGGTCTTAAAGGGTTAAACAGCCTGTGGCAAATATATTAGTGTTGTCTTCTCACTATACATACTCTGAACTTTATGCAAGAGAAAATAAAGTATAAAAAAATGATATTTTTCGCAAAGAAACTCTGTCTTGTGGTTTTGCGACATGGTGCTGCTTTACGTGCACCCGGATTTGCGACATGCTTTACGGTAACTCAAAACAAAGACTGCACCCTCTCCACTCGCTGTTTACAGACTGCATACTTTCCAGATGACCACAGGTCAGGTGGTATATCGTGATATATATCGTTATCGTGATATAAAATAATTCATATCGTGATAAATATTTTTTCCACATCGCCCAGCACTACATCCATTCATCCAACCATCCATGCATGCATGCATGCATCCATCCATCCATGCATCCATCCAACCATCCATGCATCCATCCATCCATGCATCCATCCATCCAACCATCCATGCATCCATCCATCCATCCAACTATCCATCCATGCATCCATCCATCTTACAGCCTTGTAGAACAGTGTGGAAACACTGTTCAGCTGTTTCCACACGTTGTCAGACTTGAGGAGCATGATCTCATCTTTACTTTGGATGTTTGTCGTGATCAGGAAACATCGCTAACAAACACGACATGTAAGTCCAGAAAACGCAACATGTAGCAGTAAACACCCAACAGCAGCAAATCAGCGAACTATGACGTCACTGCGTGCTGACTGATGATTGGTTTGCTGCGGTGGCTTACCCTGCGGGTGACGGTGGGGTCGCGGAGCGCCTTGCCCATCAGGTGACCCAGCAGCGTGTTGGTTCTCAGGAAGCGGAGCCTGATGTTTGTGGCCTTGGTGAACTCCCTTAGTACTGGCGAGTATGAAAAGTTCATCGCCCCGGGACGGCCGTTCACCAAAGACACGACGATCTGAGGACAAAGACACGAAACCTGCAAACACCTGGCAGCTAATCGTTCCTCGGGTCAGCTGACCAATTCCTTGATCTGATGTTAGCTAACAGCTCAGAATTTCAACCTTTAGTCACTGTCTGCTTTTTTCTCACTTTCTGAACATTATTTATCCATTTAGACCACTCGCTCGTTCCTTTGGCTGATAGATTTCTACGTCCTCCTCACTCATCTTTCCCCCAGCTATCTTTAAACTGATCTCGTTACAGAGTTGTTGTAACATGATCACGTGATTGTCTCACCTCTCCATTCTCCAGTGGCACGATGCGTGAATACTCGGTGGTGCAGACGATGTCATCATCGTGGCTGATCCTCTCAATGGTGCTCTGTCCAAAACGCTCGATGCAGTCTCTCTTGGAGTCTACACACGCACACACACACACACACACACACACAAGAAAACAGAAAAGTGTGAGACGTCTGAACCCCTCTCGTGGCGTCCTCAGGATCCACTTCAGTTGATGATTAGAGCATCTCTAAGCAGCTGCTCTCAAACTCTAACACCACAGCTGGAGTCATGTTAGTGAACACTGTTCAGCTGTTTCCACACGTTGTCAACAGAAACTACAGGTGCTCATCCTCTAAAAGCTCAGAAAAGCACAGCATCACACTGTGGCTGGGCCCATAGCAGGATGCAGTGATGTCAGCAGATGTGGGAGGAGCTAAGGCAAGAAATTCACCAGTGATTGGTGGATACAGCCATAATTCTACATGGAAATACCCCGAAATACTGCGAGTAATCCTATGTAATGTCCGCTTCTCAGAGCTTCTGAACTATAGGCTGATCTTAGCACCAGCACCAGTACCAGTTACTGCACCAGTACCAGTTACTGCACCAGTACCAGCACCGACGCTGGTAGAAGAGAGAAGACAGAGCTGCAGAGATTATTCTGCAGCATTCTTTCAAATTAAAAGTCAAGCTAACCACATTCCACATTTATGACATGAACACCTGCATTAAGCCGTCACCTTTTCATTTATCTGCCGCCACCTCAGACACCTGGTGTGAGTCTGAATGAGGCACACATCTGCTAGTTAAACATCACGCTGCGACCTGCTGGCAACAGTCCTGGAATTCCCCTCCAGCTCACCTGAACTGACGGCTGCCACAGCCAATCAGCTGGCAGGCCTGTGATGTAATGCCCCTCCCCCCGGGCTGCTGTTTAACTGAGGTTAGAAGAAGAGTTAGGGTGACCCACAGGAGGTCAGGACGGTGGAATCTGACAGCGTTCGGCCCTCGGCTGTCGGGGTCGTACAGGTGAACATGCATGCAAGCGTGTGCTGTTACTCACAGGCGAAGTACTGCCACGGCTGGTAGGTCTGCCCGAAGTCCACGGATCTCTCCAGAACCCAGAGGTCAGGCCGCGGAGAGTTGGCGAATTTGATCAGCACGTATGCCACGTGGAAGAGCTGCAGAGACACCGAAGAAGAAGAAACGCTGATGAAAAGCACTTTGACCCTGTTTGGACCGTCGATGGAGAAACAGCAGGACTCACTTTAAAGCAGGAAAAACAAGAAAAAACACAAAAGGTAAAAAACAAACGACAAGACTAAAAGGAGGGAAAAGACAGCGCCGTTCACTGCTTCCTGGACTCTGTGTCAGCGTCAGTGCTGTGTGATGTTACAAACTTTGGTCTCGACCCGACACCGAGCAAAGACAGCCAGTTTATACAGGGGCAGCAGTGTGCCATCATTTATGAATCATCATCAAAACCACTAAATCACTGTGACGTTTAGTTTTCACAATAATGACACAACAAAATAAAACACACCTTTCAGCTTTTATTTTGAAAAACAGTTTTTCTGGCTGCAATTCTGTCATTAGCTAACGAGCTACTGCAGCGAGGGTGGATCAGTAACCAATACCAGGTGACTATATCACCATCCTGTCTTTGATGTGAGCATGTTAGCTGCATCCACAGGCTGTGACAGCATCACAGCAACATCCAATCACTATCCTTCGCTCTGACCCTCAGCTGGAGCGCAGGCTTCACTGCACAGGACTCACTGCTGCCTCTGCTGGACGCTAGAGGAACTGCAGGTTTTAGAGTTTGCGTTTGAGGTCGATGTTTGGAGACGATGAAACAGGAAATTTACTCTCACTGTGGGCGAGGATGCAGGACGTACACAGACCCCACGAGGCGCAACCAAAATAAAGTCACAATACAACAAAAAGATGCAAGATAAATATCAAGTATAAATATGAAGTGCACATGTATGATTCTGTAGAAAAATACTTGTAGTTTCTTGTCTAGAAAATATTAAATATAAATGCATTTTGAAGAAGAAAGAAGGACCGGGCTGGATGGAGATGAACGTTAGAGAGCTGCTCAGGGAGTAGAGACGCTGGCTCGCTCTGAGCCAAACAGCTGACCTCTGTGAGGAGGCGCACGTGTCATAAGCTACCATCACAGAGCTGAGGCGGAGCTCCTAACATGCTCCTGCCGACACCTTTTCTCGTCACCCATCACCCCCCGTTCATTCCCAAAGCTGATTGGACGGTGATGACAAACCGTTGTGTGTCTGACCTTGAGCTCACTCCCCAGCTGCAGCAGAACAAACTAAAGCGACAAAGAAACGCGATAACACGAGCTCTGACGTCCCGTGTGAGGCCTCGCTCACAGCTCACTGCTGATTGGTTCAAAACTTCACACGTTCCTGGCTCACGCCTGGATGATGCCAAAGCCTTCATCGGTCCCACCGTACCTAAAAATAAGCACCCATTATTCGCGAGAGCAGAGAAATACTCAGAGTCTCATTAATGTGGAAAAACTCAAACATTTGATTTGTTACATTTTAAAGTTTCAGATCAAAGATGTGAACTTTAACATCCACAGTTTGAGTCCGTTTGTCATCTTGGCCCTCAGGAAACACACAAAGCTGCCTCACAGGTCGAGTTTACCTCAGGTGATGAGAGGCGTGGCTCTGAGTGGTTCCTGCTCATGATTCACGACATTAGGAAATTAGTAAATAAACATAATAATGAACACAACGGTAAATGATGATGATCAGTCATTCTGAGCACTTGCAGCCTGACAGTTGCAGATGTGCTGAAGATCTCTGCTCTTTGTCTCTCCCAGGCTTTGATCAGCCGTTGTCGGCGCTCGGGCCCGTCACCTCCACTTCCTCCTTTTAAAGGCGAGCGCTGTCAGAAGTGATGACAGCAGGAACGCAGAGAGGCTGACGATGACGGGAGTCCGGGGACAGGAAGGACGTCCATCTGTCTGCATCTGTCCAACAGTTTGTCCTCTTTTTAAACAAAGCCTTAAAGTTGTGAACTGCTGATTCTCAGCAGTAAAACTCCATATTTCTATTCTTGGAGCAGCTTTGCATGATTCTTCTTCTGGTGCAGTCGAGCACATGACCATCCACCGTCAGAGCAGGAGGCATGCGACAGGAAGAACGAAGAAACTGTTGTTGTAAAAGACATTTTTGACCTTTAACCTGCTAAATTTAAGAGCTCCACATAAACACGCCCCTCCCCCCTTTATTTTCTCTTTCTATGGTTGTAACAAGAGTTCTGATTGGATAGAAGAAACAAGAGAACAAGCCTTGTGCTCAGTAAACTCCTTTTTATTGGTTTTTGCTTTCAGGTCTGATTGAATAAAACAGGAAGTTGATTCTGGAGATTTTTTTATCATAGTGTTGGAGTCAGAGAGGAGCAGGACGGACCTCGCCGAGCAGCTTTCACCGTGAATGTGCTGACCTGGAGCAGGCTCAGAGGTGCCACGGTTTGGTTTCCGCCCCCGTCCGTCTCCGGCTCTCTGTGGGAGCTCGTCTGAAAATCTCTGAACAAAAGTCTCACTGACCCTTTTTCCATCGCACGTCCTCAGTGCTGAGGAAACATCAGCCTGAACCTCAGTGCTGAGGAAACATCAGCCTGAACCTCAGTGCTTAGGAAACATCAGCCTGAACCTCAGTGCTGAGGAAACATCAGCCTGAACCTCAGTGCTTAGGAAACATCAGCCTGAACCTCAGTGCTGAGGAAACATCAGACTGAACCTCAGTGCTGAGGAAACATCAGCCTGAACCTCAGTGCTGAGGAAACATCAGCCTGAACCTCAGTGCTGAGGAAACATCAGCCTGAACCTCAGTGCTGAGGAAACATCAGACTGAACCTCAGTGCTGAGGAAACATCAGACTGAACCTCAGTGCTGAGGAAACATCAGCCTGAACCTCAGTGCTGAGGAAACATCAGACTGAACCTCAGTGCTGAGGAAACATCAGCCTGAACCTCAGTGCTGAGGAAACATCAGCCTGAACCTCAGTGCTGAGGAAACATCAGCCTGAACCTCAGTGCTGAGGAAACATCAGCCTGAACCTCAGTGCTTAGGAAACATCAGCCTGAACCTCAGTGCTTAGGAAACATCAGCCTGAACCTCAGTGCTGAGGAAACATCAGCCTGAACCTCAGTGCTGAGGAAACATCAGACTGAACCTCAGTGCTGAGGAAACATCAGCCTGAACCTCAGTGCTGAGGAAACATCAGCCTGAACCTCAGTGCTTAGGAAACATCAGACTAAGTCTGTGTTTGTGGGCAAACAGGAGCCGCAGGATCATCTGCAGGTCATTCAAACTCACTTTCCCGGATTCAGCACGAGCTTTAGCACGGAGCGAAGGACGCCGTCTCAGCACAGCTCACGGTTAGGGCCCGCATGGTTCCAACAGCGCTTCTAACTAACGAGGGTCGATCATGTGTGTCTTCGTGTGTGTGTGTGCATGTGTGTGTATCTGTGTCTGTGTGTGTGTCTCTGTGTGTGTGTGTGTGTGTCTGTGTGTCTGGCCCCTCACTGGTTTAATAATTGTACACATTCCTTGGTGGCTCCACATTCCTGGTGCCACAGGTAACTATGGCAATAAGCACGGAGACGCACAACAAAGGGACAGCGTGAGGAGGAGGAGACGTTTCAGCAAACACCAATAAGAGAGCAGTAAGAAGGTCACCTGATGCACTGAAGTCACACAGGTTATATTCACCTGCACCACAGAGATCATGTGACCTGGTCACTTTGTGGAATGCAGGAACATTTAAAAGCTGTGAAATATGAACAGAGTTCAGATTCTGAGTACATAACATTTACATATCGGAATACTTCAATAAGTAATGTAAATGTACTCCAAGTCTTCCCTGGAATAAAGGCCGTCTTATAAAGACACGAGCAGCAGCTGCATCTGTCTGCACAGATGTGCTCCCTGAGTCCATCTCAGGGGTCAGACACTGTGAGTTTGAGAAGCTGTCAGGGGACAGCAGGACAGCCATGTGGCTAATCTGTGTCCTAATCTGTGTAATCTGAGTGTGCAGACGGACTGCAGGGCCAAAGCAAAGAGCAGCTGCTAACAACAAGAACCACTGATTCACTCCTCGTACAGTTTATCAGTGCAGGAGACACGCCAGCTGCTGTGTGTGTGTCTGTGTTTCATTCCTCACAGTCCACCTCAGAAACTGTAACATTTATTTATCAAAACGATTCAGCGCCTTCAAGGACGTTTCTAAAGCACCGTCTCCATGGGAACGGATAAACCCAGGAACAAAATCAGCACACAGCAGAAACAGGTTAGCAAGAAGGTCCTGAGTTTGATTCACCATCAGGCCGGTGTGTTCTGCTCCCACAGTAGTTTGAATGGTTGTCTGTCTCCCGACCCTGACAAGGATAAGTGGAGGAGAACAGATGGGTGGAATCAGGTCTGAGTTATGAATTTAAAGTAAGTTAGAGCACTAACAGGAATATCTCTGTCTCTCCCCTTTGGGGGCGGTTCAGGAATCTCTGTCTAATTCTCTGCTGGAATTCCAAGTCACAATTCCCAGCCTGGAAAAGTCTCCCCAGTCCTCTCAGATTTCACTGAGAACATTTTGTGACAGTTTCAGGTTTGGCTGTGTGAAGCGAGGCGCCTCTGTGGCCGGGTGTGAAACACGCTGGATTCGTTGGTGCCCGGTGGAACAGTCACAGGTTTAAAGGCCACCCGGCGTTCCTGTCGGGTGACAGCTGTGACGCTCCGCGTGTTGGTGATATGTGGATAGTGCATTACTGATTAAAACTACCATTCTCAGCGAGAGTCAGACACTGTGAAGGAGTCAGGTTCAGATAAAAACCTCAGTTCAGCTTTGAGAAGAAATTTGTGCTTCTGATGTGAAAAACGTGAGAACAAAAAACAGGTCGTTTTTCATAAAGTGCCATCATGCGGCCCTGACACACAAACACACAAACACAACATTACACGGCTTCGGGCTCTGGTGCAGCACTCCCACATCACAGCTGAAAAAGCCAAAGCTAGCCCCGAGCTAGCCGACCTGCGAGGTCATGAAAAGAGCGCAATTCCTCTGTGAGCAGAGCGAGGATCAGTGCGCATCCATGAAAACATAAACGCTGGTTCTGATTCTTCTACAAGCTGTTCCAGGCCTAAATCCTGGGCGTAGAAACGAGTCTGCGTCCTGAAGCTCCACCGCGGTCAAGGCCACAGCCTGCTTCTAGGCGGCCGGCGTGTACACGCTCAAACATGTCAGTCGTGTAAAGTTCACGGCTCTGTCCTCAGCTGTTAGGCACGGCGCTGAAAGCTCCGACATAAAAACGTGTCGGGGCGAGAGGAGAGGGCGCCTGGAGACGTGCTGCCTTCCAGGAACGTCGCCGTGGTGGAAACACTGATTTCCCCCAAGAAAAAACGCATCTACAACCATAACGGGAAAACTTCTCTTCAGCACTCAGCACCCAAATCCTCCATACCCAATGTCACTGTGGTTATGTACATCTTTATTTACAGTCTATGCTAACAATCTCACAGCTTTCAGTTAAAAGTTGCACTTTTTCTGGATTTGACTGCAGAAGACGTGAGGATTGATAACAGCGCTGCACGCATTCTCCGGGCCGTTTCATGTTTTCTGGAAAAAGGAAACATTTTTCCAGCTTGTGACAGATTTCAAATATCCGCCTGAGAGATAAGACCCTCCCTCCCTCAGAGGAGAAGTCAGCTGAGCACGAAGGGAGGACGGAGCAGAAGGAAGGGAGGCTTCCCATCCTGTGACCTCGACTTTCTCCACGTTCCTGATGCGCTCCTTTCATGCGCTCCATCCAGCCGTTATGAGAACAGACGGCTGGGTCACATTCTTTAATTACAGGAGGAGGAAGAAGAGGAGGAGGACGAGCGATAACAGAGACCGAGTATAGAGAGGTTCACAGAAATGAGCTCCAGACCACAACATGAACGTTCAAGTCAGAGGTCAGAGGTCAACATCCAGAGTGAGAGAAGATGACAGCTGCCAATCACAGTGCTGACAGGTCATCACAGCTGATCTCAGTCCCTCCTCCTCCTCAGTTTGTGACACACTGACGAGTAATCAGTAACGAATCAGTCACGCTTCGTGGAGTTTGGAGGCTGATGCTGGTTTAAGCGTCGCAGCCGAGCGGATGGTGATTCGTTGACCTCGCGGTGTTTTCGTTTGCAGCTGGTGATCGAGGGTCAGTCGGCTCTGGCCAATGACAAACTCAGCTTCACGTTGATGACTGTGGTTCAGCAGTTAGCGCAAACAAGGTTTAGCCGTTAGTTTGGGTTAGAATGAACGCTGTCAGCGTTTTTTCTGCCTGGAACAGAAATACAACGTTTGTAAATCCCTGCTGAAGCAGTGACAGAGAGCAGCTTCCTGTTTCTGACCGTGCGATGTCCATCACACTGACAGAAGTCTCCTCGACGTGCCGAACATTCCCAGTGTGACGGACTGGCCGTTAATGGTGTCTGGGAGTGCTGAGGCCCTCCAGCTGTTGGCCCTGATGTATGCAGTCGCTGCAGCTGTCAGCTTGTTTCTGTCAGGCCTCCGTGGACACCTCAGCAAACGTCTTACTGTATCTGTGCTTTGATGGCCCGGCGTGGAACACGCCCACTGACGGTCACGGGGTCGCCCGCTTAACAGCTGTGGAGATTTATGAAGAGGAAGGGCGCTCAGAGATCACAGGAAGTCCTCCAACCTGACGCTTTCAACAGGGCCAAGTTCATCAGCAGCTCCAGCTGCATCACTCAAACTACGACCATTACTTCAACCATCACTGAGGTGGGCGCCGTGGTGACGCTCTGCTGCTCTGTAAGCACTCAGTGAGCTGCAGCTCCGCCCGTGTGGTGGCACGCAAACACACCCCACCTCCACTCCCACCACCTCTTTATGACCGAACTCTGAGAAAACACTCCCACACCTCCTCCCTCTTCTTCAGCTTCCACACCCTGACCAATCACATTCCAGCTCTCCAGGAAAACAGAGAAAATGGTCCCAGTTAAATGGCAGCACAAACCAGTAATAAGTCTACGTCGGGCTGCTCAGACAGCAGGCTGAGAACAGATGTGTCCAGATGTGTTTGATGTGAGAACACCTGCAGTAACAGTCAGCCTCTGTGAACAAAAACTAAGAGCTGTTGAGCCTTCCTCCTCCTCTTCCTCACGCTTTGTCCTGCGAGCCCGGCACCGACCGCGAACTATGAGCTACACCCGACAGACTCCTACACACCAACCTGCAGTTTCCTCACCACAGGACCAGGTGTGATGGCGTTTTACACCTGTGATCACTCCCACCCATTCTATTCTGCATTAGCATGTTGCTATCATTAGCCTTCAGCTGGACACACACACACACACACACACACACACACACACACACACACACTACACTGCAGTGTGTTTTCTTCCTTTAAGAAGAAGACAAACTTCTCCTTCCACATGGCTTTTTTATTTTCCATGACCTCAGCGTTGGGACTTATAAAGGAGGCGTGTCTGCCGATACTCTGGATACGTCACAGGTCGTGAGCAGGAGGTCAAAATAAAATAAAAACCTGAGATTGTGCGGTGTGTAAACAAAGACCTGTACGTGCTCCCTTCGCTGAACACGACAAATACACAAAGCGTGACCTCGTGCCCTCTAAAGTCCACGCCCTCTCTCTCTCCTTCGTTTCAGCCCCGGCTGAAAAAGAAGAAACTCAAACAACGAGAGGCCGATATTTACCGTCACATTAACCCCTCTCTCTCCTCTGAGCTGCCGTTGCCTCCCTGCCCACGTTTCTTAGCGTGTATTTGCCCTCCTTCATCCCTCCATTCATAGAAAACTCTGATAAATGAAGATGATTGATGGGCTGCTGAGTGCTCCTCCAACGCCATCCTTCCAGACCTGCAGGATCAACGTTTGGAGGCAGAAATAAGACAAGAAGGGCAGTTCAAACTCTAAGTCACACACGTGGCTTTGCCCCCTTCACATTACTGCACCTGTCAGTGTAACTGACGGATGATGGACAACAGGAAGCGGTGGAGAGGAGGTCAGTGTGGAGGAGCCGCAGAGGTGAAAAATAACGGCTGGTTAAATTCAGCAGCGAGTGGGACGTGTTCAAAATATCCTGAGCAGATTTAGAGGAGGCGAGTGAGAATAAGTGACCGAGGGTTTCACAGTAAACACCAGAGTTAAATCTGGTTCTTCTGTCTCTCTGAAGGAGCTCATTGTGCGCCAGCAGCGGGACATTAGCATCAGACTATTCTTAGCGCGGGCCGGCCGAGCAGGAAGAACACAGCTCGCAGTCTGTGGCGTCCTTCAGGAGGACGAGGCTGGCGCACAAAAAACCTTCTGTCGAGCCGAACTCGCTCTTCCTCCTCCTGCAACGCGGAGCTGGACTCTGAAACCCGACCTTCTGTCAGAGACACAGGAAACCCCGATGCTCGTGCTTTGAAGGCCACGCCCACATCTCACCGCCAGGTAGTGCCATTCACCTCACAGCAGACGTATGATTGGTCACATAAATGCTCCTGAAGGCTCCAGCAGCACAAATGCAGTCCAGAGGTGGAGCTCAGCTGAAGCTAGCAGCTACAGCTACCTGTGTCAGCATCTACCTGTGTCAGCATCCACCTGTCTGCATCCACCTGTGTCAGCATCCACCTTTCAGCATCCACTTTTCAGCATCCACCTGTGTCAGAATCCACTTTTCAGCATCCACCTGTGTCAGCATCCACCTGTCAGAATCCACCTGTGTCAGCATCCACCTTTCAGCATCCACCTGTGTCAGCATCCACCTTTCAGCATCCACTTTTCAGCATCCACCTGTGTCAGAATCCACTTTTCAGCATCCACCTGTGTCACCATCCACCTGTCAGAATCCACCTGTGTCAGCATCCACCTGTCCGCATCCACCTGTGTCAGCATCCACCCGTCAGTCACAGTTGTGCTTGTTCAGGTGTGGTTGACCCTCCAGCTCCTACAGAGGTTTTTCAAATAACACTAAAAATGAAAGACGCTGACCACAGTGAGACAAGTAGCTCCTGTTATCACTGAACCCTTTACATGTGTTGTGTTTAAAAACAAGGTTTAAAAAGTAGATAAAGTCCTTTATTCAAATCTAGTTTCTTTAATAACTGTCGGCCTCTCACCTGTTTTTCCAAAGTACTAAGAATTTGAAAACATCTGTCTGATAATAATATCGTATAATCACTGTTCTGGATTTATAGAAAAACTGTCTTCAGAGCGGGCCTTCCTACAGGGTTGGATGATAAAAATATTCCCTTGGTTTGTTCCTAGATTTGTCAAAGGCGTTTGACACAGTTCAGTTTAAAATTCTCTTAACAAAATTAAATAAAATTGGAACTGGAAATATTAGATAACAATAAGAGAACAACGGGTCATCGTTAATAACCAGAATTCAAAGGGAGCTTGTGTGTGGGGTTCCCAAGGTTCTATTTTAGGCCCGCTCTTATTTTTAATTTCCATTCATGATTTTGAAACTATGTCTGTAAAAACGTATTCCCTCTGATGTTTGCAGCTGACACTTCTACTTCCGGCGCCCCCCGTGTGCGGCAGCCTGTTACAGCAGCTCTGCTCATTCTGAGTTTCTTTCTTTCTTATCTTTTCTCTCGTAATTTTTTATAACTAAC
The DNA here is from genome assembly GCF_036321145.2 of Pelmatolapia mariae. Classification (NCBI taxonomy): domain Eukaryota; kingdom Metazoa; phylum Chordata; class Actinopteri; order Cichliformes; family Cichlidae; genus Pelmatolapia; species Pelmatolapia mariae. The sequence goes on along the minus strand of NC_086244.1, from coordinate 731,180 downwards.
GTATTAGTAATTAGACTCTGCAACCATGTTCTACCGTTTTGTGCTAGTTCTGGTCGTTTTTCTTAGTTTTTTTCTACTTTTTTCACCCGTGTGTGGGGATCCAGAGCAGGGATCCTTTGTTTACAGTAAGGATCAGCTGTTAGCGCTGCGTCCCACAGCAGTACTGCCGGCGGACAGACCTGACATTCCCAGCGAGCTGAGGAGGAAAAGACGGGGGTGTCGTGCTGGGAAGGAGCGCCGTCAGCCGAGAAGGACACGTTATCGACCATCTCTTCCTTCTATAATTATTGGAAATGTACGTTCTTTGCACAATAAATTGGATGAGCTCACGTCGCTAACCTGGTCACAGAGGGAGTACCGGCAATGTAGCATCATGATGCTAACGGAGTCGTGGCTAACACCGCTAACTCCGGACACGAGCGTGACACTACCGGGATTCCAGCTGCTGCGAGCGGACAGGACGAGAGAGAGCGGTAAGAGGAAAGGAGGGGGACTGGCAGTGTTTGTGAATGACAGATGGTGTAACCCTGGGCACATCACTGTGAAAGAACAACTCTGCAGCAGAGACATTGAGCTGTTAGCCGTTAGCATGCGTCCGTACTACCTGCCCCGGGAATTCTCGCATGTTATCGCGATAACAGCGTATGTCCCCCCCTCGGCCAACGCGGATGCAGCCTGTGACACTCTCCACTCAGTGGTCAGCAGACTGCAAACACAATCTCCGAGAGCCCTCCTCATAATATCAGGGGACTTCAATCATGCCTCACTGGACTCCACACTGCCCACCTTCACCCAGTATGTGACCTGCCCAACCAGAGACAATAAAACACTGGACTTACTGTATGCCAATGCTGAAGAGGCATACAGTTCATCACCTCTCCCTCCCCTGGGCAGATCTGATCACAACCTGGTGCACCTTGTCCCTGTGTATGAGCCCTTAGTGCGCAGGGAGCCACCAGCCACCCGCACAGTGCAGAGATGGTCGCAGGAGAGCAAGGAGGCTCTTAAGGACTGTTTTGAGTCGACTGTGTGGGAGGTGATCTGTGACGACCACGGAGAGGACATCGACAGCCTTACTACATGCATTACTGACTATATTAATTTCTGTGTGGATAACACCGTACCTACCAGGACTGTACGGTGTTTCTCCAACAACAAACCTTGGATTACCCCAGAAATTAAAGCCGTCCTCAAGCAGAAGAGGAGGGCCTTCAAATCCAAAGACAAAGAGGAGTTGAAAAGGGTGCAGAGAGAGTTGAGGGGACTGATAAGGAATGGGAAGGACAGCTACAGGCAGAAGATGGAGAACCAGCTTCAGCAAAATAACGTTGGTGAAGTCTGGAGAGGCCTCAGAACCATCTCAGGCCACAAACATCAGAACTCTCTGCCTGGGAGGGATGTGAGGTGGGCAAATGAACTGAATCATTTCTTCAACAGATTTGATTCAGCCATGAGGCAGTCTTCAACATCGGCTGCAGACTCACCCACCCCCACTGCTGCTGTTCCACCTCTGACACATCACACCTCCTCTATTCACCCTGCTCACTCCTCCCCACCCCCAACAACAGCATCCAATACACACTCAACACAAGGCTCCAGCCTGTCTCTCTCAACCACCCTGGTTAGGAGGGAACTGAGGAGGATTAATGGCAAGAAGGCAGCGGGTCCAGATGGCATCAGCTCAAGGGTGGTCAGGTCCTGCGCGGACCAACTGTGTGGGGTGATGGAGCACCTCTTCAACCTGAGCCTGAGGCTGGGGAGAGTCCCACAACTCTGGAAAACCTCCTGTGTTGTACCAGTGCCAAAGACTTCACGCCCCAAGGACCTCAACAGCTACAGGCCGGTGGCTCTGACATCCCACCTGATGAAGACCCTGGAGCGGCTGGTCCTGGCTCAGCTTCGGCGCCTTGTGAGCTCATCACTGGACCCACTTCAGTTTGCCTACCAGCCTGGCATTGGAGCGGATGATGCCGTCATTCACCTCCTACATCGTTCCCTCGCTCACCTGGAGACCGCTGGGAGCACTGTGAGAATCATGTTCTTTGATTTCTCCAGTGCCTTCAACACTATTCTTCCCTCGGTTCTGAAGGACAAGCTGGAGAACTCTGGAGTGGACCATCACCTCACTACCTGGATTTTGGACTACCTCACCGACCGACCACAGTATGTGAGGACTCAGGGCTGTGTGTCGGACAGGGTCGTCTGCAGTACGGGGGCCCCACAGGGAACGGTTCTGGCTCCGTTCCTCTTCACCATCTACACTGCAGACTTCTCCCACAACTCCACCCAGTGCTTCCTGCAGAAGTTCTGTGATGACTCTGCTATAGTCGGCCTCATCACTGATGGGGACGACAAGGAGTACAGAGGACTGACTCAGGACTTTGTGGACTGGTGCCAGCTGAACTACCTCCAGATCAATGCCAGTAAAACCAAGGAGCTGGTGGTAGACTTCCACAGGCACAAACATCCTCCACTGCAACCACTGAACATCCAAGGTATGGACATCGAGGCTGTGGACAGCTACAGGTACCTTGGTGTTCATCTGAACAGCAAACTGGACTGGACTCATAACTCAGACGCCCTCTACAGGAAAGGGCAGAGCAGACTGTACCTGCTGCGGAGACTCAGGTCGTTTGGAGTGGAGGGCCCACTCCTGAAGACCTTCTATGACTCTGTGGTGGCCTCAGCCATCTTTTATGGTGTGGTCTGCTGGGGCGGCAGCATCTCTTCTGGGGACAGGAAGAGACTGAACAGGCTGATCCGCAGGGCCAGCTCTGTTCTAGGATGCCCTCTGGACCCAGTGGAGGTGGTGAGTGACAGGAGAATGGCGGCTAAGCTGTCATCCCTGTTGGACAACATCTCCCACCCCATGCATGAGACTGTGACAGCACTGAGCAGCTCCTTCAGTGGGAGACTGCGGCACCCACGGTGTGGGACGGAGAGATTTCGCAGGTCTTTCCTCCCCACTGCTGTCAGACTCCACAACAAAGACTCCAACTGATCAACACACACATTCACACATGTGCAATAACACTAATGTGCAATAACCTTTTCTGGCATCGTTGTATCTTTACTGAGTTGTATATAGCATTTGTATTCTATTTTTATCTTATTGCATATTTTATTCTATTTTATTCTACTGTATATAGTATTTTATTTTATTCTATTCTGTACAGTTGTATACTGTATTTATTCTTATTTTATTTTATTCTAATTTTTGCTTCATAACTTTTGCACTGTCCACTTCCTGCTGTGACAAAACAAATTTCCCACGTGTGGGACTAATAAAGGTTATCTTATCTTATCTTATCTCACTCTAATTTTGATGACTTTATGAGAGAAGCAAAATAAGAGTTATGCTAACAAACTGTCACTTTATATTCATAAAACCAACTTTTTTATCTTTCTACAAAAACAGTTATTTTAAAGAGATAGATGTGTTTATCGAGGGCATTGAACTCTTTCAGGAGTTCTGGTTGATGACAAACTAACTTGGAAACAAAATCCTGAATTTGTCTGCAGAAAGTCGATGAAGTCGATATTCTGAGCAGAGCTCGGCGTTCTATAAATCGTTCCTGTACGTTGATATTACATTACACTTTCATTTATCCACACATAATGTCTAGTACTAGTGTGTGGGCTGCTACATGTCAATCATATCTTCATAGAATTTCATTAATTCAAAATAATTTTTTCTATTTCTCAAACAGACTTTCTTCATCTGCTCCTCTTTTTAGAAAACCCTGAATCTTGTCAATATTTAATGTGAATATATAATACACATCTCTGTATGTATAAGTGTGTATATGTGATTAGTGACTGTTGCACTCTGACATTCTTAAATACAGAGGACCTGTCTATAGAGATTGAAAATGTGACGTCATTCAGGGGTAAAACCGCAAAGGATACTGGTAAGTAGTGGCAAGAGGTAATAGCGGGCACAGGCTTTCAATAGAAATCAGTTACACAGCGATAAAAAGAAACATAAAATGGCAAGAAGCTGTTGTATTATTAACTGCACAAGCCGGGCGAACGGCAGCCGCGTGAAGTCGACGGGAAATGCGATTGGTTTTCATCGGATTCCGGCGTGGAAGAGAAATTGTCCAAGCCATGTTTCCGAAGTCATGAAGAGGCGACGGATGGCCTGGATTGCCGCTATCAGAAGACCTAATATAACGTTCGAAAACACTCCACCGCACATGTTAGTCTGCTCCAAGCATTTCCACAAAGGTCAGTGTTTTGTGGTAGTTAATATGTCTTATATGGCGCTGAACAGAAATCATCGCGCTATGCTCCTTTGTTTATTGTGGCTGTGTGTAATGTTGGCTGTATTTTGTAGGCAAACCAGCCTACGAAATGCTGGAATGCGATCCAGACTGGGCACCCTCTCTCAAACTGGGCCACACAGACTTTAAAGCTTCTACCACAGCGAGATTTGATCGGTTAAAACAGAGATCGAAATCAAAACAGCCACGAAAAGGCCCGCGTTCCTCTGGGGCAGAGACAGCTCATCCAGGCGAAATCCATGCAGGTAAAATTGTCAATGTACATAAATAAATTCCACTTTTTCCACATTAAGCACTGTCTTGTTTTTGCACATAAAATGATCTTGTCTTTGTCTGTGTGCATGTGTGTCTTTCAGCACCAGTCACTACGGAAACTACAGCTGAGATCGAACCACAGCAGCTAACTCCACAGCACGAGGATGAAGATCTGCAGGAGTGTAAAATGTGTTCTCTAAGGTTACAAGAAATAGCACACCTGCAGGAAGAAAACCTAATATTAAAAAAAGAACTGTCCAAAAAGAAATTAGACAAGGAATTCTTGAAAGATGATAACTCTAAAGTTAAATTCTACACAGGGCTGCCTTCTTTTGCTTTACTAATGGGGGTGCTACAACAAATCAGCCCGAGCTTGCCAGACACTGACAGGAAAATTTCCCAGTTTCAGATGCTCTTGTTGACTCTCATGCATTTAAGACTCAACCTTCCAATTGCACATATTGCACACCTCTTTGATATTAGCCGGACAACCACTTCCACTGTGTTTAACATTACTGTAAATGTGTTATACGCTCACCTCAGTCCATTGGTGCACTGGCCTGGAAGACATTGCATACAGGCCAGTATGCCACACCAGTATGTAGAGATGTTTGGTGACCGGGTGACAGTTATTATTGACTGTTTTGAACTGTTCATAGAGAGGGCACAAAATTTACGCGCCATGGCGGAGACATATTCTACATACAAAAGTAGACACACAATGAAATATCTCATTGGCATCACACCACAGGGGACCATCTCTTTCATCTCTTTCTAACAGTATATGATGTGTATATTTATTATATTTGTAAATGATTGTATGTAACTTGTGTGTCCATGCTGCTAACCTGTTGATGTTATAGGGGAGGTGACATTTAAACTTTACATTATTATTATTATTATGATTGTTGTTGATTCTATTTGTGTACAAATAAAACAATACAAAACCCTGCCACTAGTTATGCAAACAGGTGAGTTATAGAAACGTCCTCCCCCTGTACAGGTGTCATGAACAGTCTGTACATCAGGCTGTACACGTTTGTTTTAACATGGGAGTCTATGGAGACTGACTCACCACTGCCTCTGCTGGACGGCAGAGGAACTGCAGAGTTTAGCTCCTGAAATTAGAAATAATTTCATATTTTTCTATAACACAAATGATGGCTGTGATATTTTCTTGGTGCCTTCTAATTCAGCAGCTAAACTAAAGTCTCTGTCCCGCTGCCTGAATTAGAAATGTGCTGAAAGACAAAGTTTGTGAAGGGGCGTGGCTAAAAACCCTTCGAGGGGTCTGCTGTTTCACCCTGATCAGGGGGACAGAGAAACCAGCCGACGAGTAAATAAACCACAGGAAGAGAAGTTAATCTGTCACAAACAAACCCCATTAACTCATCTAATCTCCTTTTTAATGAATGTCCCGTTAATCCCATTCCCCCGCCTGTCTGAAGACACTCACATCCAGCTGTTTGCCTCGTGTTTGCTCTCCAGCTCTTTGTGAATGGCTCAAACACTCCGGCTGACACAATGGTGCCATAAAAGGCCCATTGAGGGGTTCTGTGAATGCAGAGTCGCCGGGAAGGCCGGCACCGCTGCTGCATCAAAGGGAGGTCACGAGGGCGAGCAAATACTGCGAGACAAAGAGAGGGAGCTGAATGGACGCTCAGATCGCAGAGGGATCATTCCCCCAAAATTGGACTTTTCCGATTTCTGGAATCGAAGCTGAAGCTCGTTCACTAAAGACGCGCATGGATCATATTATCCAACACACGAAACCTAAACATCAAGTGACAGTCGTGGGTTACTCGTTTACGCTCCCTGGGATCAGCTGACAGCGACGCTGCAGAGCGCCCTCTGGTGGACAAACTATGCAACATCAATGATAACGTGGATGTTTTTTTCCCGTCTCTTCTTTACTTTTTAAATTTTCATTTATCCATAAAGATCTGCAAATAGCCATGGTCAGCCAATATTTCACTCCCAAACTGCCCCAAAAAAGCTGCGATAAACAATTTTCATCGTTGAGTCAATTTTTGAGGTTCTCGATCAGCTGATTAAGTCCTGAGCACGACCTGATGATCAGTAATAAGAACAAGCTGGAAACAGATTCAGGCCGTTGTGGTTTCAGGTGCTGTTGAGCAGGTTAGGGACTCGTTTAAACAACTATTAACATATCTTTATTTTCACGGCACATTCAACCTGCACCACACGTGTCTGTGTCGATCCTTCTTCTTCTGCATCAATAACAAAGTCCTGAGAGGAGTCACTGAAACAAATCTGTCAAACTTCAGTCAGAGCACGGCCCGAGAAATCCCCACAAAACCAGAGATCGCGGTTTAGACGCTGTCCTCACGCTCACACCTGAGTCGGCAGGTATCGGGCTGCTCCCACGAAAAAACATCTTCACGTCGTCTTCACGTTCTCGGAGCGGAGACCAGAGGAAGCTGAGGGAGCAGGTACAGCGGACATGTTTCTGTGCATTTGGGGTCAGAGGTCAAAGCAGAAGGAAGCTGAAGCCTGACGATGACCTTCGACCTGCGCCAGATTACACGCAGAGTGGGAAATGATGAAACGGGGTGAGAGGCTGGGAAGCGGTCGGCCCGAGCCTCACTTTACTTCTTCTTCAATGTATAAAGCAGCACAGACTGATGCTTCTCCCTCGCAGGTCTGAGCTGCGTGCAGCGCTTTGATTTCTGTGCTGTCGTCGGCGCTCTGCTGGGCTGCGGTGGCGTTTCCACAGTGAGTCACGCCGCTGCACAGAGGCCTTCTTTCTGTGTCTCAGATCAGATCCTCCTTCCCTCGTAGCGTTCGCTTTGAGCTCCAACAGTCGGACTCATTCTTCCGGCCTCCGCCGCTACGTCCTCTTATTTGTGTCACCGCGTGCTCATCAGGCTTCGTCTTCCTGTTTTCCTCTTTTGTCCGTTGCGCTCGGGGTGAAGCACCGCCCCTGAAGCGCACACAGACGCTGACACACAGCGCACATTTTTCTGTCATTCACTTTGTGTAGTGAGCAGGAAAATGAGGAGGAGGGAGGACTGTGACCTTAATAGGAATGAGAGAGGGAAACTGACGGAGCTGATGTGATGGAGGCAGCGTGCAGAGTTTATCAGGTCGTGTTGATGTTGGCGGCCGAACGAGCTTCAATAACATGAATCTCACGTCTACATTACACCTGCACAGGTACACAGCAGCACTCACGCACCACGCTGGCTGAGGGAAAAGGACGAGCGTGGTCACTACTGCTGACCCGCAGCTCTGTTTTCAGCAGTGCTGCAAACTTCCTGTTCAAATGTTCCAGTATAAAAGTCCAACAGTGAGCTCGGGCTCACCTGAGGGCTCAGGTCGAGCAGATTTCTGTTGCACTCTGCTGATCGTTAAAGTGACTTCCTGCTGCTGGCTGACGCTCTGCTGGGTCACATGACACTTTATTGTTAGAGGAGAGTTTACGGTGTCTGCGCGCGGCCATCCGTGCACGCCTGCCTTCAGATAAAAGGTAAACAGACTTCAGACGGTGCTCCAGATCAGAGGTTTTAAATGTGCAGGCTGGGCCCCACGTTCACAGGTAGCACTGAGTGTGTGTGTGTGTGTGCACGCTAATGATAACCGTCACATTTTAAAGCTTTGATGTGTGCAAAGTTTTGGGGGTTTTCCAAATACTCGGTGAGCCCGCTGGCACCGTGACGTCCAAACCACATCAATAGCAGGAAGAAAAGAACGGGCTGCAGCTGGCACTGTGCTGCTGCTACACTTGAGGAACAATGGAGCAGGACAGAGTGTGTGTGTGTGTGCGTGTGTGTGCATGTGTGTGTGTGTGTGTGTGTGTGTGCATGTGTGTGTGTGTGTGTGTGGGGGGGGGGGGGGGGACCTGTCCTGGAAAACCACTCCTGCCTCATGTTCAATCTACTTGACATTTGCAGCCAGGCTGTCAAGGATCAAGTCCCTCAACTCACAATAAAAACAATCACTTCAGCTCAGACGGCGTCCTGTCACATGACTTCACAGTGCCATAAACAGCGTGTCCAGCTCTGCGCTGTGTTCTGTGTGTCATGTATGAGACGTTGGAGATGTTTGAATGTTGTGGAGACGCAGTTTTCTGTGAGGACGGCCTGTGAGCGCAGACGACGCCTGAACCTTTGAGTTTGAGCTGCTGCAAAGCAAAAGCAGCTCTGCAGGAACCCGAGCTCACCTGAAGAAGGCGCGCACACACACACACACACACACACACACACACACACACACACACACACACACACAGTATTATGCTTTAATCACAGTTTATCAAAACACACGAGCTCCTTCCTCTGTCATCTCCTCCTCTTTCTATGCCTTCACCTCCTTCATCCTGTTAACCTCCATTTTCACCTCCTTTCCTCGTACTCGTCCTCCTCCCCCTCTTCCTCCTCTTCCTCCTCCTCCCTCTCTGGGAGTTTTATTTCAAACTGTATTCATGGGTCTATTATTAGGTTTTTTCCATCTTCCTGTTTTTACCTGTAATAAACATTCCACTGTCACACATTTGAGGAATGAAGACACACACACACACACGCACACACACACACACACATGTCCAGAGTGACTGTACACTGTAACATCACACTGTATACAAAACACAGACAGCTGTGACTGATGTTGAAGTATGAGCTCATGCAGTGAATCACATTCTTCCTACAGTTCATCGAGTAGCTGTCAGCGCTCTTCATCTCCTCCTCCTCCTCCTCAGCCTGAGACATGCACAGAGGTGGATTCGTGTATTACAGATATGAAAGGAAGCCTTAAACCTGAGTATTTCTGATCCTGTTCACTTTGTTTCAGAGGGAGGTGCTTGTGTCTGACAGCAGTTACTGTTCACTTTAACAACATCATCCTTCTCTTTTTCCTCCTTTACAGCACAGAGTGAAACCTGCTGGCTCTCCGCATGTGGACGTGGTGTTTTTCATAACACAGTGACATACCAGTAATTACATTACAGTTACAATTATGTTGTGACTCGTGTTACAAAGGTCTCTCAGTTATCTGCACACTGGGCTGAGGGCGCCGCCTCTGCCTGTCAGTATATTAGTGTGAAAATAATCGGTAACTTCCATTTTGAGGGACCGCATTTTCAGGAAACTCGACCTCGACTTAAACATGACCTAAGGTCATGAGGTCAAGCTCACTGACATTCAAATCCACCCAAGATTTTCAGTACGTGCACCTATCAACTTCAAAATCCTACATTGCTCTGTTCTCAAGTTATGGTGTTCACAAAGTCGGGGTCCACGCTGCCGGCCCACCCAACCGCCCGGTGGGGGTGACGAAAACGTCCCTCTCTTACGACAGAGAGCTAAAAACATCCACTGGGGTGATCGTGGCTCAAGAGTTGGCAGTTCGTCTTGTAATCGGAAGGTTGCCGGTTCGAGCCCCGGCTCCGACAGTCTCGGTCGTTGTGTCCTTGGGCAAGACACTTCACCCGTTGCCTACTGGTGGTGGTCAGAGGGCCCGGTGGCGCCAGTGTCCGGCAGCCTCGCCTCTGTCAGTGCGCCCCAGGGTGGCTGTGGCTACAATGTAGCTTGCCATCACCAGTGTGTGACTGAACGTGTAAAGCCCTTTGGGGTCCTTAGAGTATACAAATACAGGCCATTTACCATCCATGTTTTTTTTTTCTCTCTGACATACAGTCAGCTGATGTTAGGTCAGGAGGAAAATGTTGGCGCGTACAGTGATACAGTTTTCGAACAGTGCAGATATGGACATTACTTTTATTTTTATTAAACAAAAGGACAAGAGCGCGACGGTGAAGTGCAAACTGCATCCAGGACAGAAACATCTGTATTACACTGCTAACATCTGTACAGACAGCATGCTAATGCTAAGCTAATGCTGAGCTAACACTAAGCTAGCCAAGAACCCAGAGTGATGTTAAAGCTGAGTGTGTGCAGACTCCAGTCCAGCAGCCAGAGCCTGAACTCCAACAGGTAACAAACTGATGAGCAGTCAGCCTGTTTCTACCTGTTCATGTTTCTATAGCAGCATCACCGTGACAGACGGTCTGCAATAGATGTCCGGCAGCCCTGGTAGGACCACCAGAGTCTGGTTTCTCTTTTAGAGGGAGAGATAAGGAGGAAGAGGAGGGTGTCAACGAGGAGGAAGAGCAGAATACAAAAGATAGGGAAGGGCTGGGCGCTATGTGAGAGAGATAAGTGAAGGAGGATGTGACCGTATAAATTTCTGCCTGCATGGAGCTCGAGATCAGGATTTCACCATTTCACTGAACACACACACACACACACACACACACACACACACACACACACACACACATGTCTGGTTTGCTATCCTCGTGGGGACATCCCATTGACATAATGCTTTCCCTAGCCCCTTACCCTAACCCTAACCATTAAAAATGACTGCCTAACCCTAACCCTTACCCTAAACCTAACCATAACCTAATTGTAACCCTGACAGTAAAACCGCATTTTGAGTGTGAAAATTGCTTTCAACCCCGAGGGGACCTGGATTTTGGTCCCCACGGTGCAGAAAGTCCCCACCAGGATAGTAAAAGTCAGATTTTGGTCCCCACCAGGATAGTACGAACCCGTACACACACACACACACACACACACACACACACACACACACACACACACAGAGCAGAGGGAGCTGCGGGTTCAGACAGGCTGCCTCACATTCCTCTCTCCTTTATTCAGGTGGGGGGTTAGATGGGCACACACACACACACACACACACACACACACACACACACACAGCGCCCACCTACGTTCTTTCAGGACAAAAGTAGAACCTGAAGTCCCTCCCCCTCTGCTCGCTCTCCCAGCAAACACCGCCGATCCAGAATCACCTCCCGACTAAACATAAGAGCTGCAGGTTTCAGTGGTTTGTTCGTTTGTCATCAACAGATGTGTCACATGTACATTTGGCCAAAAACACGCTGAGACATAAAAACAATGAAGGAAGGAAAATCAGCACAAACAGGCTGCGCAGCACTGAAACACCAGAATCACAGTTTTTATGTTTTATGACCTTTTTCAGACATCAGTCGGTAAAATACTTAAACTGAACAGAAGCTGAAATGATGAACTTCATTTGTGTACAGCTTTACAGGAGTGTGGATTTAAAGACGCGCACCTTTAATCATCTTTGATGTGGACTTCAGCTTTGCTAATAACACCGAACACAATTACCCACAATTCACTTTGTTTGAATTAAAGCTGCGAGGCAGGAGCGACTCTCCTTGAGACTGTCCTCAGTCTGAACAATGGAAGAAATGGAAATGACTCCAGAGCTTTGTGGTAATAACATGTATCTAAGTTGTGACCTTGTGTATGTCCCTCCTTTCTTTTTGTTTGGTCGGTCCTCCTTTTGTTGTCTTATGTTCAAATGTCATTGTGTATAAAAACGTTAGCACGATCACGCTCCTCAGCTCATTTTAGAGCGAGGGTTAGAGGGTTTAGTTCATACTGAGCCAAGATGGCAGCAAAGTCACAAAACCTTCCTGTGTGAGGATGATTAATGGCTGCAGGTAGAAGGTGACTTCTACAAACCCTCCACATCGATATCGGGCGCCGCCGCCTCCCTCTGTCCTTCTCTTTCTGTCGTTCATTCAGATCATTTCAAATGATCGTCGGAGATGTTGAAACGGTACAGGTCAAATGTTTCATTCCTGCATCGCTCCAACAAGCTCAGACAGACTTTTAAAAACTACGTTTGGAATAATCTCACAATCCGATCCATCCTAACCCCACACGCTACTCAAAATTCCCAGGGGAACTGAAACGTTCCGGCTCTCCTGAGGACAGAAGGACGGAGCGCTGGAAACGTTCGCCGCCACAGAAGAAGAAGAAGAGCAGCCAACACAGGGAGCAGACCTACCTGTCCGAGGTCCAGCGTGACGTTCACCTCGTTGAACTCGGTGCTGCGGGACAGCGGCGGGCTCTGCCACCATCGCTCCGTCCCGTCGATGGCGTTGGTGATGGGATGGGCGCGGTCGCTGTGGCCCTGGCTGCAGATGTCGCAGTACTGCCCCTGAGGAGAAACAGAAATCAATCATCCTGTTACACCAGCTGTTCGGGGAACATCTGCCCATGAAGCGTCTCAAAGCGCCTCTTCGGCTGCTGACAGGACAGCAGCGTTCCTCATGGCGGGGTCACGGCTGCTCCAGAACAGCACCGTGATTCTGTTTTTCCTTTTCATTCATGTTTCCTGTTTCTGTGAGCTTTTGCACATGAACTCGTGCTCTAAACGCTTTGTCTGCTGGATTATTTTGGGCCTTTCCAGCACACCGTTAGCCGGAGCAACGACCAAGCATGCATACTGTAAGGTTAACACATCACGGTGGTGGGTGTAGGTGGGGGGCCGGCTCTGACTGCAGGTAGCTCCACAGTGCACACGCCCGCTGCAGACGTGACGCCAACTCCGAGTCCCCGTTTCTGTCCTGGTGGTCCGCTCGGCCGTTTGGCCCAAAGTAAGCATTAGCATAAACTCAACAAGTGCCGACCTGAACAAAAACCCAGGTCAGGGGCCGTTATCACAGCAGGTCCCTGAGGTCAGAGGTCACGTCTCTGTGGCTCAAACCATCCCCCGCTGTTTGATGAGCTGTTAGAGCTGAGCTGTGACACCAGAGCGCCGTTAGCTTTCGGTCAACAGCACGCTCTGCTGCAGGTCTCAGATCTGCTCACACGCCGGCCTCTGCCTCGTGGCTTTATTAGAAGCCAGAAAACCAGCAGCTGCTGATGCAGCACAGAGAGCTGTGGATCAATCATGAAACTTCAGCTGAGTACAATGATGTGATCGGTTTTTTGCCAACACGAGTCACATCGAAGGCGGCACGATCAATTAGAAGCATTGTCTAAATGAAAATCTGCATGGAGTCACTCTCATGTCGACCCTTTGGCCCAAAATAAGGTTTAAGCATCTTTTTGTCCTGAACACTGAACTTCTCCCCTCACACGTCTCTGACTGAGCGCTGCTTTGTAAACGAGCTCTCGCTGCGTTCTCCGTCTCTGCTCACTAGAGCGTGCTCGCCGCCTCGTACACCTCCTGCACTTTTAATGAATAAAAACACTCCCACGTCGTGCTGTCAGGACACACTGTGTGTGTGTGTGTGGGAGACAGTGGAGCGGCCTGGCTCAGAGGCCCCGCCCTC